>NC_018258.1:1082178-1106035 GCF_000227135.1 Leishmania donovani | reverse complement strand
GGCGGCAGCCGTCTCGCCCTAGAGGGCCAAGATGCCGCCGTGGTGCAGCGGAGGCGTCTGCGCTGTGATGGCGTGTACGTCTGGGTGGGAGTGCCGTGTTTGATTTGTTGGTGGTGTACTGAAACTATGGAAAAGAAGGAGCGGGTGGGCATATCGATTTGTGCGCACCACACATGGCTGCCGTCGCTGCTCGTTTTTTTTTTTTGCGCGGGTTTCTATGGTGCCTTCTGTGCTCTGCTGCGTCTCTCTTGTGCAGGCTCGTCTCCACCGTGGAGGTTGTGATGGAGAGCGTGGAGTGGTTCCGAGAAGCGCGGGCGACGGTCGGTGTCTGCTTTGTTCATCCCTGTAGGCATTTGATAGCGAACAGGCTACGGAGACGTGCGGCGGGTTTCTGAGTGCATCTCTTGGCGCCTTCCTCGTAATGCGCCTTTTCAATATATATCCCAGTAGTCTGCCACCCCTTTTTCTGCTCTTCCGTCCGTTTTTCCGCCACTCTTGCATTTTGTACCGCTCTGAGTCTTTCCTAAAGATGTGCGCATGGCTCGTCCGCCGGTGGCGCTTTTTTTCTTGTAACCTGCATGGTGCGCCTGCCCAGCTTCAGCCGGAATTGAGTACTTGAGGATCACGTCGCTCGCAGCGCTTTCGAAATCGTCCGTGATGCAGCTTTCGTTTCGTCGCGAGGCGGCTCCCTTCTATGAAGAGCTGTAGGATTATGCTCTGCTGCTCGTTGTCTCCTTGTTTCACGCGTGCCCCCTGGCACTCTGCCCTTCTCGTTGCTTGATGAACATTCCTCAGCTCCTTTTTCTCGCGTGCGTTGCGCCCCCTCGCCCTTGTCTCTCATTGTCTGTTGCTCCTCTCCGCTTTATAGTGGCTATCAACGACATGCTGCACCCCTGCGTTGACTCCCACACGCGTGGGATTTCAGCACTTGAGGCGCGCTCGGTATCGAGGAGGGCTTTGCCAGCGGCAGGAACGGCACAGCTATGATCAGCTAGATGCTCGCGCTCTCCTCGTCATCTATTAGCGCCGCCTCCCCACTGTTGTGCACAGGTGCTGGTTTTCTGTGCTGTTCTGTGCACTACGAGTTGAAGCTGTTTTCCGCATTTCGTTTTTCGTGGCTTTGGTCATGCTCATCGCTGCATTCGCATGCTCTCGATTTAGTTTTTCTGTCCATGGGTCTTTTTGTTAGGAAGATTCGTACGAGACGTACTTTACGTGTCCGCTTGTAGCCCTGACGACGAGTACTAGGGTCGCGATCTACGCTCGCTGTCCAGGAGCTCCCCCTTCTCTCTTTCTCTGGAGGCCGCCACGCTCCTCACCGTGCGTCCATCTCTCTCACGCACTCTGCCACTATTTTGCATCGCTCACGTGAAGTAACACGAGGTGCCCGCCGTGCGCTCTCGCACGCTAACCGCTGCGTACGGGCGCTCGTCCCCCTCACGCACGCACCCATACACACACACACGTCCCTGCGCTGCGTGTGCTCTTCTACGCCTCAGCCCCCTTAAAAGGCGTTTAGGAAAGCAATGGTGAAGAGGCGTCACCACAAAGACGCAGGCCGGCGGCGTGCCTTCTTCGCGTCATCGTCTTTCACCTTTTTTTTCTCCGCGGCAAATCTACTAGACGCCCCCTTCACGAGTCCCGTGGCTGCCCCCCCCCCGCTCCTTCCTTCGGTATCTAACGTGGCAGGTCGGCGGGACGTCTATGATTCGGTGTATCGTTTTTTGTTTTGGGTGCTGAGGGGGAAGCTGGCATTTGTGTTGTTGTTACTCTGGATGAGCTCTCGGTTTCTCTGGAGCTCGCCTCTGTGTTTACCATTCTGCTTTCTGGGGGGTTGTTCTCTCCATACCTCCCCGGCTTGGCTGCTTTTTGGGTGGCTTGTGGTTTCCCACGTGTCTCTGAGCGTCTTGTGTGGCTGGCTGGCACTGCACACATCGCCTCCCATCACCCCGGGAGGTGGGTAACACGTATCATGCGCAGCACACGAGCCTCCGTCTTTCTTTTCTTGGGAGGCGGAAGAGTCCCTCTTTTCTCTCCTTGTTTCGTGTTATTCTGCTCGTCTCTTTATTGTTGTGTTTTCGTGACGACGTCTGCATGGCAGGCTGTGAGGTGGCCGGTGTTGTGTGTTTTGCCTGCGCGCTTGTGAGCATCCTCGGCACACGTCACTGTTTCCTTGCTCAGGTGGTGCTTCTCTTTGTGAGGTAAGCAGATATGTGAGTCACTCTTTTCTTTTTTTTTTTGAGCAGGTGCGCGTGGGTTTGCTTGTGTGCCCTGCATCTGAAGTGCTGGTGCGCCGAGTCCCGACGAGCTGGTCTTCTGCTACGACCGCCTAATTATGAAAGCGAATCCGCTCCTTGACGTCCCTTCCCCGTAAGCTGGACACTGCTTGCCAGCCCAAGGCACGAGAACGAAAAAAAAGTAAAAGGAAAAGGAAGCACTGGCTTTCACGCTGTACATGTGCGCAATGTGCTACTCCGCCGGCCACATCATATTCACCTTCGCTGCGAGGGGTGTCACTCTCGGGAGGTCTGTAAGCGAACGCTTCGGTCTCTCGAGGGTGCTGCCGTAGTGACTCTGCCCCTTCTCAACTCAGACTCCGACGCCCTTGCTTGCGTAGTGTCACTCGATAGCGTACGCCTGACTTCACTCTCAGAGACCGCCAGTTCTTACTCCGCTGCTCCCTGCGTCTCTCCAACTCTCTGCCGCACCCACCTCTTTGCCTCCCGCGGCGTCTCTGACGTGTCTCTCTTGTGGGCTCGACTTCGAAAAGGCACAAGGTGTGTTGCCTCTGCCGTAACGAAGGCTGTCGTATAATTCTCAGCGTTGCACCCTTTTTTTCACATCAGACTCCGCCCGCCTCCCTCTCCCTTTCCAAGAGAGCACGTCTTCGGGTCTTTTCTCCGCTCGCTCCTGTGCACGTGACAGAGAAACAGAGAACCCGTTGCAGGAGAGACGGGTGCTGCCGTTTCTTTGCTGCTTCTCTTTTACTGTTATCTTTACGTTTGCTGCTGTTGTCTTCGCTGTGTGTGCGTGTGCGTGCGTGGTTGCTTGCCTCGGCGCCGCCACTTGTGTTGCCTCCTGCTGCCGTCCCCCTTCGCCTTGTTTACCTTTCGCCCCCTTTTCCTCCTCGTATTCGTTGCTTCCCTTCTCTCTCATGGTGGGGTCATCTCTTCGTCCTCTTCGAAGTGATCGGTAGGGAGCGCACCGCCACCCTCCACTCCACATAGCAGAGGATTTCAGCAAAACTTGTCTATCGTCGCGCTTCCTTTTCTATCCATGTCCGCTGCCCTCTCCAAGCCCACACATGCTGCAGTTTGCAGCCCATTCGCTTCCCTCCTCTCGCGCCGGCGCCGTGCACAAACGCCCCACTGCAGCAGCGTCTCGAGCATTTTCCCCCTCAACGCTCCACCGTCACGGTAAGCATGGGCTGCGGGCTTTCACTCTCCACCCCTTCGACTGCAAATAAAAAGCAGCAGTGGGATGTGACTGTTCGGCCCAACACAGCTCACGGGTCATCGCACCATGCTCAGGCCTCTCGTCAGCTTGACCACTGCAAGGGCTTGCTTCGCGCGGCTACCGTATACTCTTCGCCGAACACCAGCTGTCCTGCGTTTATCGAGAGAAGCGGTTCAGCGTGGAGCCCTTCGTTCAGTGCGCAAGGCTCGTTGTTCCACCAGGATAGACTTTCTGATGGTCCACAGTCGTCCACGCCCTTGTGTAGGGGGGAGAGCCCTGCTGGCATGGAGCAAGTGGAAAGCATGCAGTGCGGTGCTCTTGAAGAGCACGGCACCGTGGACGACTTTGACGCCATAAGGCAGCAGCTGAGCATGGAGAATGTGAGCTGGCCTTACGACGTCAGCGTTGACGCGCCGCTGCACAAGCCTGTACACAGCACGAAAAAGGAAGGGGCCACTCTTTCGAGGCCTCCAAGGATGACTCCAGGGCGGCCCCCCAATGCGGTTATGGGTGCAGTGTCGGCTCGTCCACCCAGGTCCGTAGGACGCACGAATAGTATTGTCGGCCGAGTTGCCGCCAAAAAGGCGGCAAAGGTTTCTGTATCTGTGAAGCAGCCCATCCCTAGCGCGACGGTGCGGAGAGCTTCCTTGTCGACCAACGCTGGAAATTCACAGGTGCTTGCACCATCTGTACAACGCATGCCCGGTGGTAGAAGCCGTAGGGGATCGCCAGCTGCACCCGGTAGATCGCGACGGCCTGTCGTGGATGTGTTCGCAGAGGAGGCCGCGTTGCCGAGGAGCACGGACGCAGGGCAGAGGTGGAGGAGCGGTACCATGCCAATACGGCACTCGGTGAGAACTTCCAGTACGGCAGCGCATTCGGTTGAATGTACCACGGGCATGCCCCTGGCCGATGAGTACGATCTGAGTGTTATGATGCGTGCTGCAGAGGCACCTCTGACGCTGTCTCGATCACTCTCAGCACATTCAACGCCGTCGCCAAAGGGGAAAGAAGCCATGTCAACGCCACATTCAAGCCTTTTAGGTATCGTAAGTGCCAATAGCTCCCCCTTCACGCTGAGTCGAACCAGCGCGCCGCTTGGCAGCGCGCCGAGCCCGACCAGCCCATCAGAGCTGTCAACCACTGAAAGTTTCGAACGGATTTCTCGCCAAAGCAAACAGTCAACCGACAGTCGGCGTGACGGCTTTGCTCGTACCCCGCCCAACGGCCCCCAAAGCCGAGAAAGGGCGTTGGTCGACAGCGAGGCCAGCGGTACTGATTTCCAGTACCTCTGCAAATCAGACGAAAATGCACTGTACAGCTTCTACGCCATCAGCCACAACACCATGGGCCCCTTTCTCAAAAGCGAGGAGGGCACGGAAAGGTGCAGCGCGCACGAAGAGAACCACCGTCAACTCTACAACATCCCACAGGCGTCCTGTGCAAACCACGATGGTGGTAGTGAACAGGCCTACGTTAACCCAAACAAGCGTGAGGATACGGAGAATGCTGGCTCCGATGGTCATGGTGACGACGAATACAAGGCTCCTGACAGCCTTGCTTGCAAGACAAGCGCAGATTCTGAAATTTTAGTCGGTCACGCCATGCGTGTGCTTGGAGCTTCTACGGCAGCACGAAAAGAACGGCGGCGGACCGTGACGATCGTCGACCATGCCGCTTCTCCTTCCTTGGCCACGAAACCGCCGGCCAGCCCTATCCTAATCAAATAGTCCATGCCGGCTGACCAGCCCCACCCACCGTCAGGTCGGCCATCACTGTTGCTGCGGCAGCGCCAACAGCAACCTTTCCATTGCGTCTCGTTGACGCAGCGGGTGCAGCGTACATCAGTCAGTGCCCCACTGTCTTTGACCTGTGTGTGCGCGCGCGTGCCCCGGCGGTAGAAAGTAACAGATCGCGGGAGCACGTCTTTCCCCCTCCTGGCCGGCGCAGTATGATGGCACGGACGAACGACATGCCTCGCGCGTTCAGCGTCCCTTGAGAAAGGGCAAAGGAAGCTGCGTGTTGCGCCTATCCTTTCACAGTGGTTGTCTCCCCATTGCTCGTGTGCTCTGAGTGCGTGTCACGCCCCTGTGGTTTACTGCAGATGACATCGTCTGTTCCCGTATTGGTACGCCGGCTACTGTGCTGGTATTGTTTTCTGTGCTGCTTCTCTTCACCTCGGGCGCTCATCGCCGTCGGCTCCTTTCGCTGTCGCGCTCGCTCTCTCTCTATGCTACTTCTGGACTGGGTGTTTGCTTGCGCGCCGACGAAAACTCGCACGCCTGCTCTCTTGCCCTGCGTCCTTCCTGCTTCAGTCAAATGATGACACAGAATCACCGCGGCCACCAGCGTAGATGTCGACATCTGTGTGTAGGTACATTTTAGCTTCCTCGTGTCCGCATAGCGCATGTCCCTTCCTACAACGGGAGCAAGCAGCCAATGCCCCCCTCCTCGGGCTCTGCACGGATACCAAACAACAACAAGAAATAGTTGAATGGCGTGACGCGCTCATCTCTACCGCGTCTCCCTTTCTGTTTTTTGGTCGGAATTTTGCTGCTCTGCTGTGCTCGTGTTTTTTTTTTCATTTTCGTATCGACGGTTGCTTGCGTGCTTGCTCGTTGTCTCCCCTCCACCTTTTTTTCGCTGCTGTTTTGGCGGCGATTGCTGCTCTCCTTCACACACGCCAACTGCTCCGGAGTACGGGTGTGCTCGAGAGATTTCCGTTTTGTGCTCCGCTTTCACCGCTCCTTCCGAATCACCCATGATGCATGATGGTGCCGGAGAGACGGAGAGAGTGAGAGAGTGAGAGAGAGAGAGGGAGGAGAGATGGCGAGGCGGCACCGCGTATTTGGCACGGTGCACAAAACAGAAACAACGGCACGGTACTTTGTTCTGTGTGTGTGTGTGGTTTCCGTCACTCCCCTTGTATCCTCCTCTCTCTTGTGGACTCTCTTCATGGTCACTGTACTTTCCCGAGCTGCTTCTCTCACCCGGAGGTCTCACACTGCCTCTCTCTTTTTTTCTTTTGTCCATTTCTGATTCGGTCGCGAACGGGGCTGCAGCCGATCTTTGCTGTGCTTGCGAGGGAGTCGGCCTTATATCCCTCGGTGCTCTTTTTTTTCTTGCTGCCGGTGCACTCGTGTTGTTGTTGTTGGTGCTGCCGTTGATTGTGAGTAAACATCGTTTTTTTTTTTGTTTGCTTGCACCTGTCTTGTTTTTCCGTCTACATGTGTGCTTGCACTCGTGGTCGATCGCTTCTCCATTTCTTTACTGCCCATCTCTCTTCTCGGGAACATGAGAGTTATCCGCTTCTTTCTTCCGTTGGGTTCTTCCTGATCGTCTCCTCTCCGCCTCTTTCTCCTAACCCCGATCCGGATGCCCCTCTGTCATCGCCCCATCGAGATCAACAACCATCACTGTAGACTGGATCGATAATTATGTAAAACACACGTGTTTTGTTTTTTGATGGAAGCCGCATCACTGCGTAGAGGCACTTCTGCGCGCGTCTTGTCGACGCTCTGCATCCACCCTCTATGGTCGGACAAAAAAAAACAAATTCGAATGCGTGTGTACTTGGTTCCGGGTTGACAGAGGGTGTGCTGTGTGTCGATTGAGGTTCTTGAAGATGTTCTTTGTTTGGTTTCCTTCTTTTTTTTATGTGCGCTGTAGTGTCGTCTGTGACTCGTCTCCCCCCTCCCCCTCCGTCAGCGCTCCCGTCGCTTATGCAATCTCATCTCGCTTGTTTTCGTGCCTGGCTGTGCCGTTTTCTCCGTTCCTACTCTCTCGCCTGCTTTCTGTTTTTTTTTGGTTTATTCTTTGTTGTTGTGGCTGCCTCGTGCGTGGATTCTCCCCCACCGCGCCTGTCAACGTCTCCGAAATCGCGTAGACTACAAACTGCCATGAGCGGAGCCACGAGTCACACACCTCTTTGATCGGCGCTCTGCTGTGTGGATCTGCCTGTGCCATCGGTGCGCCACCGCCAACTGCCTGCTCCCCTCCTCCTCCTCCCCCTTCTGGGCTCTTGCTGCTTTCCTCATCTCTTTGCTTTTGGACTTCCTGTGAGGATTTTGTTTTTCATGTGTCTCTGAGTGTATCTGTGTGTGCATCGTCGTCTTTACATCCTCTTCCCCATAACTGGGAAGGCCCCCCTCAACGCGGGGATGTTTGTTTGTTTGTTTTTTTCTCGCGTGTGTCTCGTTGTTTCCGTCTACTTACGGCTCACCGGCCGGCCACAACGCTCCAATACGTGGATAGGTCTCGCGCCATGCTCTTTTCAAAAGCGGGTGCTCCATCATACCAGTCAACAACGAGCTCACAGCTGCACTGTCACAAACCACACGTGCGCGTCGCTGTGTTTTGGGTGCACTGTGTCTCCCTGCAGTCGACGAAGGATTAAATAGTGGCAAGAAAAAGAAGAACAAAAAGGACTTCTTCCCTCTTTTTTGCGGGGGCCGCATCTGTGGAAGCTGCGCATCTGTACCGCGACGGCTCCGATGCGCCATTCGTGTGCCCTGTGTATCCACCCGCCTACGCGGTGCGTCTTGCATGTCTCCCGAAGCTTTGGCTGCACGCCGGCAGCGGATCAGCAAGTTTGTCCGGCTCGGCGATGTCCGCGCGCACATGCGCCGCTTTTCCAGGAGCTAACCTACAGCAGAGCGAACAACGGGATCGGTCGGTGAGCTGCATATCGTTTTCCCTTGGCCTCATCATCTTTTCTCCTCCTTTCTGTGCTGCTTTTTTCATGTTTTCCTCTTTCTGTTTTGCTGGGTTGATTGCCTTTGAATGGTGATGGTTGGACCGATCAGATTTGGTCTGAGGTGTTACCTGCTGTGCTGCCGGTGTCTGTGCTTCAGTGGTTGGGGGTGTATGCTGAGCGCTTTCTGCGCGCCTGCGAAGGGGAAAGGCTCAAAACTAATATACATCAGGTATCAGGTGCTGTGGTTGTTGCAGCTTTCTGGAGGAAAAAAACAAAACAAAACCGCATCTGTTTCTTTTTCTTTTCCGCCAGAGCCACGTCCATAAGGCCTCTCCTCTTTTTCCTCGCCACTCTCCCTCGTTGTTATTTGTTTGTGCCTGTGCGTGTGTGTGTGTGTCTGCATTTTTGTGGTTTTCCTCCTCCTCCTCCCCTCCTTCGCCCGTTTGTCTGAGGACTCCCATCTCTGCATGCCCCACCTCCTACGCTATCATCGTCTCCTCCGCTCATCCGCCAGCACACCATCACGAGCTCGTTTCAGATTTGCTTCGCACTTTTTTTTGTCGAGGCGCCACCGGAAAATACAAAAGACGCGCCAAGAGCGTACATTAAAGATGCGCCTTCTTCGTAATTCGGACAGCACTCTCTCCAGTCTCTTCGCGAAAGCAGATGCGCCGTCTTTTTGGGGAGGGGAGTTAGAAGGTACATGGGGCGCTGCGGCTTTCCATCGGATCGTTCTTTTCCCACACGTTCTGTCAGCATGGACATTTCAGCGTCACTACTGTTCCTCTCTTATCGTCTTCTCTGTGTGCGTGCGTCGGCTCTTTCTGTGCTCAATGCATTTGGTTTTTTCCCTTCGATCTCTCCTGTGCTGAATCCTTTCCTCACTCACAGGCCAGAGTGCGGGAAGAGGCCAGTTGCTCTATAGCCTGCGCATGTTTGTGTTTGCCGCGACTCAAGCAAAAAAAAAGGAAAAGCTCAACTCCCCCCTGTCTTGCCGCCTGCAGCACACGAAAGTCTGCACTCGTCACTTTCCAGCTACTCCAGATGAACAGATAGAAAGGCGGAGCATACGGTGCTGTGTGAAGGCCTCTCCGGGAGCTTCTGTCCTCCACTTAGTGGGAACTTCCAAGAACGTAAAAGCCGCATTTCGCTGAGGCATCGCAGCCCCTCTCCAAATTCCATCTGCTCCGTCTACCCCTCCTTTTCTTTTCGCTTCTGCCTTCCTATTGTGTCGAATGGATAGACGATAGATGTCGCGAAGCGCACATCTGCGCGCGTGACTGCGTTTCTCCAGGTCTCACATTTCTCAGCTCATGCCCATACGCAATTCGCGCCATTGAAATCTGTCGCACAAACCACCCAAACGCCGCGCTCCTTTCAATGGGAAGATGAATATACGCCTTCACAGCGGGCACCTGCGCGCTTACCAGGTGCTGAGAGGGACAGCCCCTCTACCGTTCCATCGGCTTTCATCCCTCGCTTCTCTGTCGCATGTTCTCCTGCCCTGCTCCACCTGTTTCTTCCTACACACGAGACTGCGCAGCGCATGTTCATCTCCCCACCATGGTTTCAGAGACGTGCCTGTCACAGTGCGACTCCACAGCACAGAGCAAAGACCTCCATCGACGCCGGGGTATGTAGCGCATCGAGCCGCCGCCACCGCCGAGGAGTGCAGCAGCGACCAGATGCCGAAAGGTGCTCCACAATGCCGCGCTCCGCTCTCCAGCGTGAGTTCACTGACACGGATTCTCGGTCTGGCCGATTCTGGCGGAGTGGCGCGTGCATCCTCGACGACTGCGTTCCGCATTGCTCAGCCAGGCGCGACGCCTTTGGGAACAGGGCCAAAAAAAGGACAGCTGAGCTGCGACGCTACCGCGACAGGCAACGCAATGCGCGTCAAGAGGCTACGAAGGGAACTCTCAAACGCTGACCGAGGTGAAGAAGCCGCGTGGTGGGCAGCGCTGGATTGCTGGAAAAAGGGAAATCGGACAAGCACTTCCTAGCTAGTTTGTGGGTCGGGTAGAGCAGGGCTTGCGTCCTGAAGAAGGATGCGTCACCTCTGCCCTCTTGGACCCGGAAAACCACCGCTTTCTCGTGCCCGCGGTCATCGTAAACCTCAGCGCTTGGGCTCCGCACTCTCTGATGCAGTGGCCTCGGCAGCATTTTCAGTCGTGCGAAAGGGCAAAAGAAAAGGGTCGGATGCTCTGTCGCTGAGAACAGACGAAAAACATGCAGCTTCGCAGCAACGCGTCCGAACTAATCAAGCGACCTGACTTTCAGGAAACGCAGCAGCGCAGACTGAAGTGTGATGGAAACGGCGCGAAACTGAGCGTGCACCCCGGCGGTAGAAAAGCATCCCGCTACCTGCCCTGGCGCCTGACGACGGCATTGCCGATGGTGCACTTTGCTGCGGTTTGTTTTGTTGCTGCCCATCACTCTCACGCTCTCTCGCCTAAGGACGGCTGTGCTAGTTGTCGCCGATCCTGTTTCTGACTCGGCTGTACCGTTGAATGTGAGACGGCGACGGATGCGCAGTGAAAAGTGACCTTCTTTTTCCTTCTGTTCAGCACAGTCATCTTGTTTGGTTCTTTCCCGGTCTTGGCAATATCTGCGTCCATCACAGCGCCACCGCGTCGGTTCGAAAAGAAAGAAAAGAAGGGCATTCGCTATGGTTTTGCAATGGTGTGCTGGCTTCCTTCTGGGTAACCTTTTTTCACCCGTTTGCTTCATCGCTGGATGGACGTCGCTCCCCCGCCCTCTTGGCCTTTTGCAGCTCCGCGCCTCCTTGGCCTTATCCTTCCTTTTCGTCTGTGCACTTCGGATTCCTGTTCTACTTCCTCTTTTTTCATTGGTGGTGGTGGCTCGCTGGGCCACATTCTGTTCTACGTTTTGGCTGGTGTTGAATCTGATGAGCTGGCACTCTTATCTGTCACCACCACCCACCACCCGAATGTTGCGGCCCCCACTAAAAGGTCGTCAGCGGCCACCTCACATTTCTCTCTCCCTTGAGTGCTTCGTTATGCGTGCGCTTGTGGAGTGGAGTGGAATGTGTGTGTATGTGTGTGTGGGAGGGGGGGGCTTCGCTGCTATGCTACTCTCTATGTTTTGCGAGTAGCTCGCGCCTCTGTGCGAACTTCTTGTTTTTTTCTGCTGTGGTGGCGGTGTGCCGCTCTACTTCCTCTTCTGTTATGCTTCGCCGCCGCGGTTTGCAGCGGTTCACTTGCCCTCTTCATCCCCCCTTGTCGCCGTAAGAGCCTCAGTTGCTTGCGTATGATGGGCACTTTGCTCTGCAAACGGCATGAAAGATAAGTTTTGGAGCAGGGAGCACCGCGCTTACGGGCTCGCTCAGTAGGGTGCGCAGCGAACCAGGGGGTATGCTCATGCGCGGAGCGTACACTGCCGCGTTGGAATGATCGTTTATGACGTGAATGCGTCTTTGCCTACTTCCTGAGCTGCTCGCGCATCATGAGAAGTGGATGTGACACGGAAAAAGGGGGCAAACTAAGAAAAAAAGGAAAACTGCGGACGCCGACTTCCTGCACGCAGTGCCCCCTTTCGTGCCTCCATCGTTTTGCCTCAACTCCACCGTCTCTCCTTCTGCGCCCATCCTCCACATCTCACCACAAACAAGCGCATCATTCGCCATCTCACTCCTCCTCTTTGCAGGCTTCGCGGCGTTTTTCCTCCTCTTCCGGCGCTGATCCTCATCAACGGAATCCTCGTCGCACCACTCGCGCTCACTGTCTCGCATCTGGGCCGGCGTGGTCGATTCACCTGAAAGGAACACGAAGAACGGATTACGGCGTAACCTGACGACTTGCCGCGGGCCTCTTTCAAGTACCTCTCTTTTTTTCTCTCCCTCTCTTCTTCGTTTTCGTGAACCGCTTGGAGCACATAGTGAAGAGCTGTCCTCGCCACCCACCCTCACCTGCATCCCCGCCCCTCTCTTCTGCTTTTCATTCTCATGTGAGGCGCCAGTCTGGCCGTACCTTTCTCTCTGTCTCACTCAGCAGATATTGTAGTCGTTTTGGCGCGTGCGGCAGGACCTATTTGCGCAGCTTAAAGTTGTCGTTGTTTTTCAGGGGGACAGAGAAAGAGAGCGACACACACAGAAGGGGGCAAAAGGCGTCTGGCGGTGTGGTGGCGGCCAAGCCGGTGTCGCTTGCCGTTGAAGTGCTGTACCTGTGTTCAGGGCTGTCTACCTCTGCTTGACGTTCATGTGTGTGTTTGTGTGTGAATGCGTGAGTGTGTGCGTATCCCCCTCTTTCTCCCTTTCACTTCTTCCCGTCAACGCCGCTGCCGAGCCCTTTATTGATTGTTTTGCTTTGTTTTCTTGCCTTTCCTGTGGTTCTCTCCTCGCTTTCTAACGTCTCCCTTTCCTCCTCCGCACGCTTGTCAAGACGTGGAGTGCGGCAACGAGGGCGTCGGCGGTCTTCGATCCCTCGAGCATCTCTCTCGCCCCACTTCCCCCTATCCCCACCCCACCCCCTCACTGAGTGTCTTCAGTCTTGGTGGTGGTGGCGGTGTTGTCTTTCATTACGTTTCGTTTCTCTTTGCATCTTAAGTCATCACAAGCACGCAGATCGTCGTCTTTTCCTTCTTTTTCTTTTTCGTCGTTGTGGAAAGGGAGCTGGGGTCTCGTGCGACGGCTGAGCTGAACGTCTGTTGTTTTGGTTGGTTTACGTTCCAGCTACTGGCTCCTGTTGCTGCGGCATAAGAGCGCGCTTTTCCTCCGCACTTTCCTTCCGTTTTCTTCTTTTTTTTTTAGGTAATCTTTTTGTTGTGCGCTATTGTTTGTTTTTCGGTGGGCTTATTCGGTCTGGTGGGATCTCTCACGGCCTCCACGGGCACTCTTGGGAGCCCCACAATCGCTCGCCCAGTGACGGCGAGACGCACACAGAACGGTCCGTAATCACCGCTTTCTTTTGCTGATACCCTTTTCCACCCCGTTCGAATCGATTACTTTGCTGTGAGGCATTCATCACTCCGGCGAGTTGGTCGTCCGCCTACTCCTCCGGTCCGCACTCGTCCTATACCCCCTAATCCCGACGCCGCTTTTAGGGGCGTGGCTTTCGTGATACTGCAGATGGGTAACGCCGTGTTCTGCAGGGCGGATAAAGAGGCGGGGACGGAATGCAGCACTCACGGCCAAATCGGGCAGCAGCGGCTGCTGGAGAAGTGTCCCCGACGTCAGAAAACGCTGAAGCCTCATCTTTATGATGAAGCAAAGGCTGTGTGGAGCACGACCCCGGCTCGTGCCGACGGAAGAGGAGGCCGCTCACCGGAGCAGCAGCGGCAGCAGCAGCAGAACGACCTTTCCTCTTTCACAGGCATCTCTCCTGTAGAGCTGAGCAGCGTTTCTACGTCGATCTCTCTCATCCCAGACTGTGGATGCGCCTCTGCGACGCCTCAGCTGGAGTGGTTGCAGTCCTCCCTCCCACCTAGTGTTAGCGACCCTAATTTAGAGCCCCCACACGAGTACACTGTAGACTTCGACACGTTGTCGAGCGACGCCCGGCCAGACAGAATCGCCGCGGCGCCACACGTGGGTGGATCGACCGAGTCCAGTAGCCGTTCATCCTACTTCACCCTCAGCATGAGTGGGCTCGAGATGCCTCCTGACCTCGGCTTCGCCGCCCACCTCGAACGCGTTGCCTCCCCTGAGCTTCGAGCGCCACCGTCAAACTCACCAACACCCGTGCAGCCACCGCTGCTGGCCGCGAGTCCCGCTGAAAGACCCCATTGGAATGACGCGATGTTGCCGGCTGCCGCCCTCCCCGTCACTGCGGTCAGCCCCACTGTCCCTGTAGCACCGAGCCCCTACTCGCCTTTTGCACGAAACGCAAGCACGGGGCCGAAGAAGCCGACCGGCAACTGGTGCTCCTCCGACAGCGAGTCTGCAAGTCCGAGGAGAGAAGCTCCCAAGATGCAGAAGGAGCCGATGAATGGATCTCCCACTCATCCGACGCAGTCGCAGCCGCACAGACGGCCATTCAGGCAGGTGACTCCATTGCAAGCCGTACATGAGGTGAAGTCCACTGACGCAGTCACATCCTCCGCCGCCCACAAGGGCTCCAAAGGTCATCCACAAGACACGTTGCCGCGGCGACGCCTTACCGACAAGGGTGGTGCTTCCGCCCTCATACTGCCGCCACTCGACGGCGCCGGGGCGCTGAGTGCCAAGGCGGCGGCGAAGGCTGCCTACACCGGCAGCTCGTCCATTGCCGGCTTGCACGGGTCTCAGCCGCCTCTGGTGCCGAAGGATTTGCTCTGCTACAGAGAAAACACGCTCACCGGCGGAGGTGCGTACCGGGCGAAAACGGCAAATAACCGAGGGTGTGCCCAAAGCAGCGCCTCGCCGCGGTGCGCCCTTGTAGCGCGCAAGATGGACGAGGCGAGTGCCGCGGCGACACCGCCGAGTGGCGCACCGGCTCTTCCCTTACCACCCAACGGCGATGTAAGTAGCCTTCAAGGGTGCGCCGAGCAAGGCTCTGCAAGACTACCGCTTGTCAAGGGAGCCAGTGCATCTTTCACGGCAATGAAACCGGTGCAGGCGAACGCTACCCAACAAACCACGCAGAGCGGCACAAATGGTGGTGTGTGTGACAATCCCGCTTCCTATCAGCCGCCTTGGCACGTGGCTCCAGACGAAGATGACGCTATTACGCAACTGAAGTTCACCGCCCATGCAGCGGCTACCTCCTCTTCGCTCATGAGAGCGAACTGGCAAACGGCCACAGCGGCGACGACGGCTAATCAGAGTCACGCATCCACCTCTTCAGTTTCAATATCAAAAGAGGCGCATCCGCACTCAGCATTACGCGATACGATGAAGCGCAGATCTCTCACGTTGACGGAGCGAGGCGCTCGACAGGACGCCGCTAGCACAGCTCACTTACAAGTTTCTGGGCAAGGTGCAAGCGCTCCGAGTCGCCTGCCCTCGGCCAACTGCATGGAAGTACGCACGACGGAGAAAGCACAGGATTCACTTGTATCTGCACCAGTGCCCTTTTCTCCTTCCCTTCGACAAGTCGGCGCTGGGGAGCAGTGCTGCAGCCGTTCCGATGATGGAAGTGAGAGCCCCGGCGAAGACAAGGAGAGGCCGTCAGGCGACGGCGAATGTTTGCCACGGTCCCAAAGTGTGTGCGACTTACCGCCGAACCTCGGCGCTAGTCACCGGGTCAACTCAATTCTCAAGAAGACCAGCAGCTACCGTTCTCTGAATGGCTCTCCGGTGGAACGAACGCTGCCGGCGGTGGGCTCGGTGTCGTTTCTGTTGTGCGAGCAGGAGGCGTCGCTCGCCATGGTGAGCCGCCAAGGCGTGTTCAAGGCCGTCTCCCACCACGCAAAGCCGCGTCAGAAGGAAGACCATCGACTTTTCGAGGGCTCCTGACGTCACTCAGTGGGGATGTGGCACAGATCCCGCTAGGGATATCACGTTTTTTTTTTGTTGCTGCTGTTACGGAGAGAGGCGGCTAGTGTTAGGAGAATGCGGAAGTGTTTGCATATGAAGGGGCTACGCTCGCTCTGCAACAACAAAAAAAAGCGCGTCCATTTCGTGAGCGAGTTGCTCCTCGCTGTGGGTGTGTTCGAAGACGCGTCTCCCATTGGTTGTCGTTGTTTTCTGTACCTTCCGTTTCGGTGTACAGCACATATATATACATACATATATACTTTTCGTAGCCCATTTGGCTGCTCTTGTCCCGGATAGCCATGAAGCGGCTCGTGCAAGGGGTATGTGGTCCCGCCACTCACCACCTCGCGGATGCCGGCGAGGGAGTTCCTTCTTTTGCGTACAGCTGATCGCCCATCCCTCAGCTTTCTCCAGTCATCTTCGCCCCTTTCTTGCTCGCTCTCCTTCGTCGGTAGAGCTCCATCGACTGAAAAAAAAATGTTCGGTATCTTTCCGCCGTTGTGCTCGCAACCACCGAATCGTTTTCTCCTTGTTTGCTGGTCCGCGCGTCCTTCTCTTCTGGCCCACCCATCCAACTTTGTGCGCCGCTGCTATTCATTTACTTGTTTTCTCAGACGGCAGCAGGAGGTATGCCCGACTGCAGCTGATGCGGTTCCACTTGCGCTGGGAGTGGACCCTGTCCTCTCTCTTCCTTGTGCGTCCCATTATGGTGTCTTTTCGTACTCTTCCTTGCGGACGTGAAGCTGCCTGCATGTGCGCAGGCGTCTGATGGCGTGCGGTTGAACCACCTGTCTGTATGCACCAGTGAGGCATGTTGCCACACCCGCGTGTGCGGGCGGCTCCGGATGGCAACAGAGCTGTATCATGCACACGCCACCTCTCTCTTTTTGACAGTGTTTTTCCCACGACTATCTGCGTGTTGCGTTTCTCGCTTGATTTTTTCACGGATGTGCTGTTGTCGTGTGCTTGTTCATGCACGAGCCGTTTCAGCAGCTCCTCTCCACGCCTCTGCTGCCTGCCTCTCTGCACACACACACACACACACACGGACACGCACACACAGCCCTGATCTTGTTCTTTGTTTTCTGTTTAGTTTACCGTTCCCTCTAGTGGTCCGTTTCTTCCCGTTTTGTGTGTCGTTGCGTTTTATCTTTTTAGTTTCACTGGTCTTGTATCTGAACTCAGGTTATCTGTGCTGCTCCGCCTCGCCTCCCTGAACAGCAGTCCGTTTCTCTCCCCCTCTCTTTGGGTGTCTACTTAGAGGGCGCCTCGCGTGTTTGTGAGCGTGTGGAAGTCACCTGTCACAGTCCTACTCGTCTCGGAAACGGCGAACAGAATATCGAAGATACGAACGACCCTGAAGTGGAACCGCGCCGTTTTTGAAGGCGATTTCGTTGTGTTGTGTAGACATGCGTACACGAGCCGCATGCGCTCCTTTGCAGACCTCTTGCTCTCCCCCTTCTATCATCGTACCTGCGACTTTCTGGTTTCTCGTCCTCTCTTCTGTCTGCTGCCCCTTTTAAGCTTATTTGCCGTTACAATCGCTCTCCATCATATCACCGTCGTGTTTCTCTTCATCAGCCAACAACTCAACAGTGAATCGTGTCAGCTGGTGCCTTACACAAGGACCATGGGGGAGAAGCGATGTGAGAATGAGGACGTGTGCCGATCTACGCTGAATAAGAGGGAGAAACAGACAACCTGCGCCGTATCACACCATGTGCCATAGACTTCGTGTTCTGTGGCGATGATTGGCATGTGTTCGTGTAGTTGGCCACTCTTCGCCTTCACCGCTGCTGTTTTGTATGCTCGTAGCCGGCCGCCAAGGCAAAGGAACGCGCACCGTGTGGGGCATACGCATTTTCGACGCCATCCCTTTTCTCTTCCGATCCCACAAACATAGCCGCGGCGGTCCCTTTCCTTCACCGCCCATTCCTTCTTTGCCAGATGTCGTTTTTCTTCAAAGGTCGCGTATTCCGTTGCTTGACTGAATTCCTTTATTTTTTTTTCTCGTGTGTGCGCGATCGCTTTTGCTGATGTTTTCGTTGTTTCGTGGTTTTGAGCGCATCAACACCGCCTGTGGCTATCATGATTCCAGTACACAATTACACGCCTTCTCTTTCTCCTTCTTAGCCGTGTTTGCTGGATTCCTTTCAAGGAAATCAAGGTAGCGCTCCCGAAGCGATGTGTCTCTGCGGCGTTGCACGGGCGTCACGTGCATGCAGCGGCTTCGTCTTTGATAGGGTGCAGATAGAAAAACACACACACACACATATATATATATAACCGGCCCTCCATTGTCAACAAGGGCACGCACAAGTACGCCCACCACCACCACCACCCCTTCACGCACATGAGGGAAAACGAGCCACTCTATTCTTCCTCTTAATCGTTTTCCGTGTCGCATTCATGCATATCCTTTATTTTTGTTCCTCTCCCCTCCCCATCCGGTCATCCCCACATTCGTCACACGTCCGTCCCATGCGGATATCATCTGTTGTTGTCTTTCATGTGTAGACCACTACCTCCCACGGATAGGCCTGATATGCTCCTGATGGCCTTCTCGGAGGCGAGTGCAGACTACCCGGGATCTGTGCCTCGTTCGTCTGCGGCGATGTTTCAAGTTTTCCAGCGGAGTGAAGCATGTCGCAGCCGAGCTTCTCCTTGTTCTCTCGATATCGTTCTTGGCATGCGCCCGTTTTGTCTTGTGCAGTTCGTGTGTGTGTGTGTGTGCGCGCGCGCCTGAACACTCACGTTGGCCATTCTCGCCTTCGCTTAGCTCCCAATATCAAAAAAAAAGAAACGCGAGGGTGCTCTCTTTTTCTTCCTGTCTTCCCTCTCTTTGCATGTGCACTGCGACGTGCGCTGCCTCCCAAGCCCCTGCTCCCCATCCCGCAATCGTGCAAGCATCTGTGTCATTGATGGCAGGTGACGCACTTCTCGCACCTGCTGCCTGTTATTTTTGTTTTTGCTTTTTTTTCGTGCGTGCATGCGTGTTCTCCCTTCTGTTTTTGTTTGGTTTCCATAAGGCTTTCGTCTTGTTTTTGTGTTGTTGCTGATAAGGTCGCAACTTGGATACCGAACGCACACGGAGATGCATGTGTACGATGCGTGCCTGCCGCTCTCTTCCTCCCTCCTTCCCTGTAGCGCTGTATGCCTTCTCCACATCTCCTCCTCGGTTATTTTTCATCTGAGTGTGCTGCTTCTCTGAGCTTGCTCGGTGTACGTACGTTCTTTCTCGTGCGACCTTTCTGTTTTATCCATCCTTCTGGTAATTCGCTAGTTTGCACTGCTCTCGCCTCCCCCTTCTCCCACGTCTGCTTTACTCACCGGGGCGCCGTTGCTTCCATCTGGGGTCTTCTTCTGCCACCGTGCTGCATTGTCCAACGCGTTGGCTGTGTACAGCTGAGTGGGAGATGAGTTCTTTGCTGCTGTTGCTCGTAGTCGTCTGCCGTGGCGCTTTTCTGCTCTCCGTGAGTCATCGTTGTAATTTGTGATGTTTTCGTTGGCGTCCTTTGCTGTTTTTTCAGTGTCTCTCGCTTGATTCCGCCTTCTTCCTTTGCCTTCATGAGCCTCTCTCCTCTTCGCCCTCCCCCCCCCCGCATGTCCGCGCCCTCACCGTGTCTCGCTCGCATTTTTTGCGGTTGCTTGCGTGTCCTCCCTACCCACCCCCGACTCATTCTCTATCTGTTACCCTCCGTGCGAGGGTATGGTCAGCTCACTTTTTTCTCTCTTCTGCAGCGTGTACGGCTCCTTTCCTACGTATACGTAAGCGTAAATGTGGGGCGCGTGCGTTCCACTCTCTGTACGCTCCCCCTGCGGTCTGCGTCATCCATGGATTGAGGGCCTTTTCTAGCTTCGCCGGCATCTATCGTGTTGTCGTCACAATGCTCGTCTACGCTGGGGCGCGCGTGCCCCGCTGTGTGTGTTTTCAGCTCCTGTCCTCTTCTGCCGTCCTCTAGCGGGCACTTTTAGTGCGCTCCCTCAGCACACGCTGCGACCTGACTTCCGGCAAACGGCGTGAAACGAATTCCGCGGAATCCCAGTATCCTCATCATGGACGCGTCTGCGCGCAAGGGCCCTGCCCGTGTGGGGAACGCCTCCAGCGGCGCGGCTTTACTCTTTGCACGCACCGTCACGAGCGCGTGCTGCTGAAGGCAGCAGAAGAACGGGCTGCCCTGTCTCTGAATCGCTGAACGCGGCGCCAGCGTAAAGACGTGGTGCAGCTCACGTCGTGGTTTCTGTCTCTGCCCCTTTCAGAGATGACGACACCTCCACGAGGCATCTCACCGTTTGCCAGTTTCTCCTCATGTCTGTAGTTGGTCTCCTCGTCCCCGTCTCTTCTTCCGACAAGGCCGTCCTCTAAAAAGCGATTGTCCTCCACAGAAGGAGGGGGGCAGGCGCACACCCCACCACGTACTGTCTGGCGCTCACCACATATTGGACGCTCTGTAAATTTTTGTTTTCGATTTTTTTTTCGCCGTCGCCGTCCGCTAAGCTCCGAAACGCCATCTTAACAGACGCCACACAGAGTGTCGGAGTATCGAAACACCCCGCCCTTCAAGACGCACGGCGCCAACGCGTGCTCTCTGAACCCAACACCGCCACCACCCTCTGTTTCTCTCCCTCCTCGTCCACATACAGCCTCGCCCTTACTACTGCAGAGCTGTCACACCTGAGGCTGAGGGGGTGTACGCGATGCCAACAGCAGACAAGCCGAAGCCGTGCAAGCGGTTTGGGACCTTTGGCGATCCCGACCGCGTGCTCACGCAGGTAGAGAGGGAGTTCTACGCAAATATGGCACGCATTCGCAAAAAGCGCACGCAGAAAAAGGAGAAGCCGCCGGCAGAGGGCGCGCACCGAAAGGGCAAGGAGAAACGAGGCAACGAAAGCGAGATGTCGCGGGAGAAGTCCACAGACAAGCTGTTCGCGCTCCGCAAGCGTTCTCTGACACCGGCTGACGCTGCCTCGAGGAGCGCGCTGCCAGCGCCCTCCTCCCCACCGCGCGACAACCGCCTCGCCGTGCTCTCGGCGGTATGTCTCCTGGATCGCGCTGCCCCGCTTGTCGAGGAGCCGGACCGTCGCAAACCCCGGGATCGCGCAGCATCGGAGTGTGTTTCCAGTTGTACCCAGCACATGCCAGAGCCGAGGCGAGGCTTCGGCTTCAATGACCAGCATGCGCCAGAGAGCCTCTGCAAACCTGGCGACTCCATTCTTCTCCCGTCTCGTTATCAGAGTGCACGGTCGGGTCACGAGAGCACGCCGCGCTGGCAGCGCCAACGGCGCGCTCCCAAGGGTCTACTGGTGTCTGCAGGTAATTCGCCTGACCACACCCCTGATGTGCCTCTGGAGACCGGGCTCGTGGAAAAGTTACAGCGGATGAAGGTCTTGAGCGTGCCGCAAACAGCGTCGCAGGAATTTCCCAAGCGTGGAAACTCCAACCCGTCAAGCGTCATGAGCGGTGGTGGCGATGGTGAGAATGTTGACTTGTCGCGCGTTGCCGGCCTCAGTGACGACAAGGCGGGCGTGGAGGGTCGCATCGGCATGGCACTCGGCGCGCACCACCGCGAATATTTCAGCGGCGGCTCTTTCCGTATTCATGGACTGACGGACGAGCAGATGCCAACGCTAGAGGTTCTCGCCGCCATCGAGAAACTGTTGAAAGTGCGGAAAGAGTCCAAGACGACGTCGATGAGAACCGATCGTACGACGAAGCAGGAGCCCAAAGAGGAGGCAGCAACCCAGAAGCGACGAGATCACGGAAACGCTCATAGTGCACCGACGCCAAAACCCAAGGCGACGGCATCGGCTGGAAAGGGTTCGCAGGCGCGGGCATCGAGCTTCCCGTCGCTGATCAGATCGGCATTACAAGCAGCGGCAGCAGCCATCACACCGGCGCGCACGTCGCCGTCTTTGTCGAGAGCAGAGGCAAGGTGTGCGGCTCCCTCGCCCCCCCTGGCGCAGCCACTCCCAGCCCTGCATGCCAATGACGCAGGGAGGCATGCCCAAAAGGGTTCATCTGAAACCAGGAGGCAGGCAAGCCGCCAGCCGCCCGCATGCGTGTCAGGCAAGAGTCGAGGAGCGAGCTCCTCGCGCAGCCGTAAAGGCGGATTCCCAGGCCCCTTTTGCTGCATCAATGGCAAAGCATCACGGCACGGGCTGGCGGAAAAGATGGGTCGGCGAGCGGCACAGGGTGCCTTGAGAAAGGATGTCTACACGCAAACAAAGTCTCCAAGCGGCGCTACGGCAGTCGACGAGGCATGTCGCCAGTACGTTGAGCAGTGTCGTCGTGAGGAGCAGGAGCTCAAAAAATTGATTGAGTGGGAGCGGCAACGTGCAGGCACGGCGCCTGGGAAAGTCAGCGCCGCTATCTACTCCGCCGCGCTCAGCGGGACGACGACAGGTGGAGACAGCGCAGTAGCAGCGTCTTCTTCTCCGGCTAGGAAGGTTGCTGGTGTCTCCGCCTTCTCTCACCATCGCCCGACTTCAGCGACCAGTTTGGGTGCGCCCACGGAGGAAAGGGTGAGCCCCAGAAGCAGCTCCGCGGATCGCACAAAACGGAGACGCAGCCCTGCCTGCCGCAATGGACGGCCAACGCCGCTGTCGTGCACGGATCTGGGTCACCTGAACACAAACAAGTCTACTCGACAGCGCAGCGGCTCGCGGCCACCCGCGCACGCGTACCCCTTCCTCGCTGGAATGGCAGACGATGCGTGCGATGCGTCAAGCGAGAGCACGCCATCTGCTCAGCCGAAAATCGCATTCGCAGGTGCTGGCGGCGGCGGCGTCTCTCCAAACAAAGCCGCCCGTATGACCGCCGTCACCATACCAACCCCCATGCGCGAGGCGGGCGGTTCTCGGAGCCGACCCTTCGAGGCCCACCTGCAAGACCCCGACAATCTAGCGTCTTTCACCGCCGCCCTCTTCTACGAGCCATCGTCTGCAGAGGAGTCTCACATGAGCTCCCGTGCCATCAGTGTTGTGGACATATCATCCACTGCGAACCACTGCGGCACTTCAGAGCCCGTCTCAGTGACGGAGGAAACAGTGCAGGAGATGGTAAAGGCGTACAGCACAGCAGACTCGCCGCAGATGAACACGCTACACGAGAACGCCGGCGCACGCAGTGATCCGACCCGTCAGCGAGCTAACTCCGTTGGCGTAGCGACAGAGCCGTCCTCATCACCGTCTGCTGGACAACGCGAGTCCCGACAGGGCGTACTGAGTGGTGCACCAGTGCACACAGCGTCTTTTGATGGCTCAGGGATTGGCGTGAGCATCGACGATGCTTACGAGACCGGCAGCGACCTCTACGTCTTTCCGTTCCTGCTAGAGTGCCGAGGCGGCACTTCGCCACAGCAGCAGAATGTGCATGTCAAGACGCCCTTGTGCCCTCAACGGCCGAGGTAGCGCTGACGCCCGACCGCGCTCTGGAGAACTAAAGTGACACGGGCAATGTAAACAAACAGAGCGAACAACAACAAAAAGGAAACGCCGCAATGTCGACACTCGCGCGTCGGTCGTGTATGCCCCGCTATCCTGCCTACGATAGCAGCGCCGTACGGTGGATACGTACGTGCATGCGGGTGGGTAGGTTCTTGCATGTGGATGTCTGCGTGCTTCTCTTTTTTTTCTTCGGTTCCTTCTCGTATTCGGGGGCCAGCAGACTCCTGGCTATGGTGGCTGCTGCTCTTCGCTTACACCCTGGTATGGTTTTCTTGATTAACGCCTGTGTGTGCTTTATGTTTAGCGACCCCTCTCTCTCTGTTGTGCGCTTGTCTTTCCTTTTTCTTGTGGGTGTCGTGTGTGTGGTATGCGTGCAATCCCGTCCCCCCTCATCCTCTCCCTTATCCGTTGCCTCCCGTGATTTCCCTTGCTGGCGCGTCCTCGCTCTGCGGCGCATGCGTGTTGTTCCTCTCGGCCTCTTTGTTTTTTTTTGTTTTTGCGTTGATTCTGCCCGTGTTGGGGTGATGCTTTCCCTCCTCTCCCCTCCTTCTCCTCCTCGCTTCGCGCGTGCGCGCCGTGTCTGCCTTTGTGTTGGGTATTCGCGGGAATTGCTTTCTTGCATTGCGTCGACTCGGGCTGCAATGTCTGGCAGTGCAAGCACGGTGCGCACGCGCTGTCAAGCACCGCCGGCACGGCGCCTCGCATCCGAAGAAAGCATGCAGAGGCGCGAAGAGACGCATGCGAGCGAGCCGCCGTGTGCATGTGCGCGGATCATGCGGGACGTCCCCCACCCGGCCGTGTGGGCTGCTGAGGCACAGATGCCCCGGGGGGGGGGCATGACGCGA
>NC_018258.1:1055735-1082147 GCF_000227135.1 Leishmania donovani | reverse complement strand
GGCACAGATGCCCCGGGGGGGGGGGGCATGACGCGAGCACCCCGAATGGCAGCATCGGGTCGTCCGGGCACCCATGTGGCGAGTCTCCACACCGTACTATGGCATGCCGCTGCTTGAGGCGACGGAGGGCGCGAGGGAGGGCACACAGGCGGAGCACAGGGCCTCCAGGGGGCCCTGGCCTGCGGCTGGCCAACTGATTCCGTGAGCCCGTGCGGCATGCACCTGGGCCACCACCACCCCTCTACTACGCGCACGGCGGACGCCGGTGCCTCCGCCCTTGAGCAGGGCCCTGGACGCTGCCCGCGTTGGGTCCAGGCGCGCAGTGCACCCAGGTCGGTCTGGTGCCGGTGGCGCAGCACGCGTGCGAGGGAGGCGCGAGGAAGGACAAGAAGAGACCGTGAGACGCATGTCCCCGCTTCGGCGGCAGCCGTCTCGCCCTAGAGGGCCAAGATGCCGCCGTGGTGCAGCGGAGGCGTCTGCGCTGTGATGGCGTGTACGTCTGGGTGGGAGTGCCGTGTTTGATTTGTTGGTGGTGTACTGAAACTATGGGGGGAGAGAAGCTCGCACACGGTACTTTAATGGTGATGTCGGACTGATGAAGCACTCGCCGATGCTTCATCTCACAATGAAAATTCATGTCCAAGCTACCCCTGTTCCCCCCCAAAGACATGGGAGTATTGGGGCACATGAACCGTTACTTCCGTGACGACAAGCCATAGTTAAACTACTGTGTCGGGTATGCACAGTGCAGTCTTGTGTCTTGATTTCTTTTACCCTCGTATACGCACTACGTTCATGTGTCACTGTGTCTCTTTTTGTGTTTCTAAGCGTGTCTTTGTTTCCCTTCTTCTATCGACTTCTCTGGGCACCCGGTCCACGGGCTCTCCCCGCCCTCTTCCCATGACCTTCCTCGCCCGTTCTCTCGCACTCGCCTCTTCACCGATGGGCTTCCGCTGGTGCGTTGTACGCCAATCCAGTCTTGCTTGCGACGGTGTTGGCCGCCTGTTTTTGTTGTTTTGTGCTGTTTTTCATCCGCCACGTCTCTTACGTCCACTGAGCGCTGCCGGCGCGCTCTATGGCATTTTCCCTGTTTTTCCTTTTGCCGCTTGCAGACGGTTGTTCTCTGATTTCAGCCTCACAGCCTTGCTGTGCTCGTGCATCTCCACTTGTGTGCTTCCCTTCACGGCAGTGCACGCTGCGTCACCAGCTTTCCGTGCCCTTGTGGGCAGCATAGGCAAGAGCAAGTGCCCTCCCTTCGTCTCTTTTCTCTCTGGAGAAAAGAGAAGGAAAAGCGGAACTTCCAGAACTCAAGATTTGATGCTTGCTCGATTCGCGTGCGTGTGTGTGTGGAAGTTCCTCTGTTTGTTGTATCTTTCGCAGCGTGTATCCTCTCGTGGCACTTGATGCGACTCGGTGTATGTCTGTAATATCTGTCGCGTCGCTGTGTGTTGTGCGCGCCCCTCACGGCGGTGGGCTGACCCTCTCCCTCCCACACACACGCACGCGCACACACATCTCTTTTTCTCCCCATGCGTCTCTTTGTTTTCGGTTGCTGTCGGTCTTTCGTCTTTTCTCTGCTGTGCTGCGCAGCTGCCTTTGATGTCGGTGATGTGCTGTCGTGCAGCCTAGACGATTATGGATGTCGCTGCTCGACATGTGATATCTCCCGCATGCCCCTTTCATGATCGAATTTGCGGACAGGCAGGCGCTCGAATACGATTCTGTAGCAGGATAGCCACGTCGGTCTCCTGTTGAAGTGTTAGTTTCTTTCACAACCCCTCCCCCCCCCCACACACGCACACACCACCATCACCTCTCCCTCCCTCATCCTTCAGCCCCGGCGTGCATTCTTCACTTTCCTTCTCTTTGGTGTGTGTGCAACGTTTTACCCTGAGATTTTTTTTTGCCCCTGTGTGCCGCGTCCTCATATCTTTTGTGTGTCCCTTCCCCTTCGTTCTCGGTTTGTTCTTCTCTGCTCGTGGTGTTCTTCGCCGTTGATTCTACTTTCGATTTTGTCTTCTGTTTTGCGTGGGCGCACCTGTGAGCGTCACCTGTCGGGTTGGTCGCACCCCCTCGTCCCCCTCCCACTTTACTCGGAAGCGCGCACAACCAAAGACGATAGCGCGTGTGTATCCGTAGGTTACACTACTCGGGGGCGGGAGGGGGCAGGGCTTGTATCGCAGTTGCATGCTCTTTGGGGGGTGTTTGATGTGATGAGCCTTTGCCCCATAATCCGCAGCCAACAGAAGCAGAGAAGGGATGTCAAGACCACTGACTTGTGTACGTTTTCTGTCATAAACCTGTCTCAGTGTCTGTCGCCATAGCATCAGAGGCGAAGGAGGCTGCTTGAAATTGGCAGACGCAGGTGCCCCTTCGCCACTCACCTCCCCACACACACACACACTCACGCACACACCTCGGTTTCCGAGCCTGCTCCTCTTCGCCTTCTCCTTGTTGTTAGCGATTAGCTCTTGTTGTCCTTCATGGGCGCTCCTCTTCTTGGAGCTGTGCCGCACGTGTGTTTGCTATTTCTTCGCATGCCCTTCCTCTTCCCACACCCCCGCCTGGCCTCGCCGGTCTTTCTCATGTATCTCCTTCGACTCGTCTGGCTTTGTCTCTGTGCCCCCTACGTTCACTGCAGCTTCGTCTCTCTCGGGCGCGCGCGCATCGTGTGCGTGGCGGCTCCCTCGTGCCTGTATGCGCGTCGCGCGCTTCGCCCTCACTCGTAGGCGCACACGATTGCCCGGATGTGTCTCGTGTTCGTCTCTCCGCCCCTCTTTTAATTCTGCCTCTCGTGTATCTCCTGCGCGCACTGCCCTGCCGCCTTTCCTGTCGTGAGGGCCATCTACACGAAAGCGTCCTCCCTGCCGTTCCACCTCTCCCTCCTCTCGCGCATCCGCGTCTTATCCTGTCCGGACCAGGGAAGAAGCAAGCGCGCTCAAAGACCCGATCTGCGGAACGTGGCAAAGACAGGTAAGCGTTTGATTCCAAGATGAATCATGTATGCTGTGGTTGCACAACGCTGCTACTCTTTTTGTGGCTGCTGTCTGTTGTAGCCCTCTCTCACTTTCTGCCGGCGGCTTTTTCGCCTTCGTGGCTGCGGTGCTCCCCGTGCGGGCAGTCCTCCCCGGGTGAGCCCCACAAGTGAGTGGCGGATGCGTATGAGCAGACGACACTTCGGCGGTAGATGGCCTCCCTTTTTTTTTTTTCGTTTCGATATGGATCCCCTTCGTGCTGTAACGGCAATGATCCGCCCTCCCTTTGCTGTTGCGTTACTCACATACGGGGGGTGGGAGGGAGGGGAGCGCGTACCTCCTCCTCTGTCCGTGATGCTCCCCTCGCCTTTCTTGTCTTCTTCACCTTTTTTTTTCACTTTCACAATGATTTTTTTTTTTTCGTTTTGTTTGCACTCAAGTGTATGTGCGTGTGTGTGTGTGTGTGCCGGTGTGTGATAACAGAGTTGTGCGCCAAATCGGAACCAACCTTCGGGTGGTTGCGGATGCTTGGCAAGGGAGAGGGCAGCGCCTCCCTCCCGAAGCGCTCATCGCAACCCGTCAGAATGACTTTTTAGTGTGGCAGCCACAAGAGGTCACCCAAGGAAAGGCGGAAGAAGCGCTTGGGAATGCCGGCGCTCCTTTCCTCGCGTGCATCCGTGCGCACGTGTTCTCAACCACAGCTTCCTCCTCCTCTTTCCCCTTGCTCTTGGACCTTATTTTTATTAGCGATTGATACCCTCACCTTCCATTGCCGCACACACGCGCGCGTGCGCCAACACGGAAGAGGGTCGCGCACATCGAGTTTTTATTTTGTTGTTGCGGCGCTTCTTACATCGCCGTCTCTTCACTGCGAGACGCACAACTGTTCGTTGCACGCCGCTCTTACGCGCTGCGGGAAAAGAGCGTCCTGCGCTTCCGTTTTGGGGCTGTGCGCTTCTCCGTTTCCGGCGGCGCCCGCTCTCCCAACTTCCATCTCAACTCCTTTTAGCACGTGGGCACAGTGTGTCACTGGGCACCCCTTCCCCGCATTATTTCCGTGGATTCGCTCTTGCCTGCTATTCCATCAGCCCCCCACCACCACCACTACCACGACCAACCCTTCCGCCCCACACCATGCAACGCATCTCTTCGCTCGACGAGCTATTGCAGCACGTGGAATCACTCTCCCACCACAGCCGGTGCGCGATTCTCGTAGAGTTTGGCCGCTGCAGCATCACTGCAACAGCGCGAGAGCCGAGGGATCTTCAGAATGTCATCACAACGCTCGGCGCACCGTCGCAAGGGCACTACCAGCACTTTCTTGCTGCCTGTGCGTTGTGCGGTGCCTTCGCAGAGACCCAAAGAATTGGGCGGGCCATGCCGGCCGCGCTGCTAGAGACGGCGTCGTCACTGCTGGAGGATGCATCTCTCAAGGTATCGCAGCTGTTGATGACTTGCATGCTAATCTCGACCACAAGCGACGACCCGCAAAAAGCAGCGATGGCAATCAACTTTTTACAGGGCGCCCGACTTCCTCAGTTCAAGTGCCTGGTCACCCGACTGGCGCAAGCACAGCAGACGCAGGTGCTCCTGCGGCTCTACCAGACGCACACAGTGACGGACCCCGCCAAGATGCAGCTGCTACTCGGATCCTTGAGCCCGGAAGCTTTCGAACAGCTGCCGAAAGAAGAGCAGGCTACTCTTGGCATCGTGGCACTTCGTCTCTTGTGTCGTCATCATCCTCAGTGGGTAGCGCAGTACTTGACGGCTCGGGTATACGAGCAGGTAAGCCTCAACACGGTTGTGGACGCGGCGCTGAAGGAGCTGGTTCAGAAAGCGTGCGTGTTTCTCGCCACCCGCGGTGCATTGAAAGACAGCCTCTCCCTCTTCACTGCCACCGCGCACCTTCTCGGCCTGGACCAACCCACTCTGCAGACCGTGCTGGAGCGCTACTACGTCTCCACCTTTCCCGTGGAAATCGGCCACTATCTGCTCGAGGGAGAGGGTCGGCACATGTTGGCGACCTTTTCGGAACCCTTGAACTGCCTGATATCGCGTCGGGCCTGGAGACGCCTTGGCGGACACACGGACCTCATCCTACGACTTCTGGACAAAAGCATTCTCTCCAATGAGCCCGTCGACTTGCTGAACATGCTTCCTGAAGCGCGGCGCGCCTACTTTGCGCGTGGCTGCAGGGAGCTGCAAGACACTCGTGGGATTCCGCATATAAACTGGATTTTTTGCATGCCATCTGCGGCGGAGCGAACAGCCTTCGCCCACCGCTTCTACAATCACGCGAAACTGCAAGACCTCCCGAACGAGCGCATCGAATACCTTTCTTTCCTGCCATTCCCGGAAGCAATACAGATCGGGGCCGCGTACGTGACCAGCAGCGACGCTACGATTCGGTCCCAGCTGATTCGCGCGTGCGTTGGCTCCCTCAGGTACTACCCCGAGCACCTGCCAGCGGCCCTCGCGTTTTGTGCGCAGCGGCCAAAGGAGCAGGATGGATGGCGTCGCGAGATGTTCAAGGCGTGGGCTGCGCTGCCACACGGCTTCTGGAGGCGTACGGCCACGCACATTTCCGATAACACCTTGCAGGACACGCTCACACAGCTCATCCAAGCTGCCTACAGCGCCAAAGACATGTCTGACCGCACTCTGCGAGCGCTGGAGAGGCTCCTCTTCCGCCTCGTTGGGCCGCAGACAAACTTTGCGGTCAGCCAACTTGCCACGCTTATCCGCAAACGAAAACAGTTCACTGCCTGCAATGGCGACTGGGATGACTTTCTCCAGTTAGCTCAGCTGTACCCGCGTGCTGTACCTGTCCTGGTGGCATCGCTGCTTCCGCTTGCGCAGATGCTGCTAGACAGCGACAACATGTGGGCGACTATACGCATCCTGGAATCCCTTCTCGACAACAAAACTGTCGTCAAAGTACTTCGGCGAGAGGCGCCTGCGCCGAGCAACGGTGAGCCCGAGATTTGGACGATGGTGCATGACGTGCTACAAGCCGGTATGTCCTCCACAGACAGCGGTGTGGCGGCGGTTTCCTTGAGGCTTTACGCCAGGCACTTTGCACAGCAACTGGCGGTCGAGCTTCCGGACCTCATCGCCCAAAGGAAAGACTGGATTACTGTCAGCAGGGTGCAGCGCCTGGTGTGTGACGTTCTGCAGGGACCGCTGTTGGACATGCTCGTGATCCCCATCGAAAACATCCCCACCGGTCGCTTCTACCACGCAAACAGCAAGTCGCTCGCGTTTGTGTGTGAGCTGCCGGTGGAGAACGCACACCGGTGGACGGATCGCCAGCAGATCCGCTACGCGCAGTCTTGCCTGCAAGCCATATACACCCCGCTTGCTTTGGAGGCTTTCCAATGCAGCCGGCTCATCAAGAATCTCGCCAGGCTGCCCTCCGTATCCTCCACGACAAGTTGGACAGACGCAGATGGAAACGCACGGAGTTTGCTCACCTTGGCAACGGACGCGCATCCTGAGCATGGGGAGTATGCGATGCGGTTTGCGCTGCAGGCGCTCGGCCAGCTGGATGGCGATGCCGCAGCCGTGCAAGCCTTACAGAATGCGCTAGATGTGGCGGACCAACGCATGGACGCTCTTCGAGCACTCGCCACGGCGCTGCGGCGCGCACCGAGCGCCGAGGCGGTGCGCGTTCTCGAGCCAGTCCTCACGGGGAAGCAAGTGACGGCTCAGAAGGAGGCACTTCACCTTCTTGGCGCGAAGTGCGACAATGTGGCGTACGCGCGTATCGTGCAGTTTGCCGCCGAGCGTCATCTACCGATGCCTGCAGAAGAGGACGGTGACTGTGGAGGAGTCGCGGCACTCTCTGCAACAGCTGCCACGGCGCCTGGATCGACGGAGGAGGCTGTGCTGACTATGCATCGCGATGTGCGAGCCGCTTTAGTGACCGCGCTCTTCCACTTTCTGGACAAGCCGCAGGTGTGGTCATACTACGCCTTCATTGTAACGCACGACCAAGTGGCAGAGCAATGTGCGGTGGCTGCCGCGGAGTCAGCTATCAATGCACGCGAAGAAAGCGATGGTGACACGGATGATGCGAGCACTGCCGACTCTTATGAGAAGCAAGTGACCACTCCATCCTCAGCGGCTTGCGTGGCTATGTCAACCTTGCCGTGGGCGCTGCTCCGGCTGCCGTGGCAGGTGCGGGAGTACCAGGTGCTTCTTCGACGACTTCTTCGCCACCCGGTGCGCGACGTTCGCGTCTCGGCACTGCACAAGCTCGCCACAGTGCCGCCGTACGACGACCTGGAGCTGTGCAAGGCGATTGCAGAGTACCTGGATGAGTGCACCTCACCGGAAATCGTTCAGTCTGTGCTCAGGTGCATGCTCAGGTGCACCGCCGAGGAAGCGGCACCGTTTCTCATCTCTGTCATCTTCACCGTCCAGCCCGACGCGTCCCTCGAGAGTGTGGCGAGTGTGCTGTGTGGAATCATGAGATGCGCTGCGGCGCACGAACACAAGCTGCTGCGCACTGTTGCGACTGAGGTTGCGGAGCAACTCATCGCGGCCCGCCGCCAGCCAACGATCGCGGTCTCGCTGATTTTCGAATTGGACATCTCGGAGTGGGTGTCGCGGCTGACGACGATGGAAGCAGCTGGGCTGATGCATCCTGGGGCAGCAGCGGCTGTGATCAGAGCGGTGCAAGGTGACTCCTCTGCCATCCGCGACATGGATGCCGCGGAAAGACTGGAGCAGGCAGTGCTGAGAAAGCACCCTTCTGCCCTTATGCGCCGTCTCGGCTTGGCGATTCTTCTCGAAGCATGTGAGAAACGCGGCTGGAGTGAAGATCGTAAGCTGTCTCTGCGATTATACTGCAAAGACACGGACTTGTGGGTCTCCTCCGACGCCCGTATGGTACGACAGGAGTAATCTATGCTGAGCACGATGCGCGCAAGGCGCCTTGGCCCCGCGAATGGTATGCCTCCTGAGGCAGAAGTCTCTCCTCGTCGAGGAGCGCCACCGGATGTGTTCCTGGACAGCCCCTCTTTGTTTTCTTTTTCGCTTGCAACTCTTACATTTTCAGCCCGCCCCACCACCCCCCTCCGTGTGTGTGTGTGTGTGTGTGTGCTCTTGCTCTTCTTCTCCCTGACGACAACCTCCATACTGCCGGGGGGGCACACCTCGTCCTGTGGCATCACAGGGTTCAGTACACCACATTCTTGCGCAAGCCGAGCAGCCTGCAAAGTCTGCCCTTGTGTACGGCTGCATATTCTTGGTGTTGGCAGGGCAGGTCTGAGCTGGCGGTGTGCCGGAGAGACTCGCGGGCACGATCCCGCTTGTGTCAGCTCACTAAGAGCAGTGTCAGCGATTGAACAACGCTGCGCCTCCACCTCCTGTTTTACGCTCCTGTTTCAGCTGCATTGCGGTGGTGTAGAGCGTAAGCATGAGCTCAGCGTGTCCGCTTTATGCAGTGGCGTCACAGTGGGCTGAGCGACACCCAGCAGTGCTGGTTGGGCCGGCTCCTTGGCATAGCCACAGTGCAGCAGAAGTGGTTGGGCCGTGATTGTATGTGCGTGTATATTTGATGACCTGCTCGTGGTGCAATGATATCTTCGTTGAACTATTCCTAGCAGTAGTGCTTCGCTTTATTTTGACACCTTCACTCTCGTTATCTCTGACCGTGCCATTACATCCCTGCGTGCCAGTGTGTTGCGGTCTGCGATTTTGGTGCGCTGGTCAGAGGTACGTACACGCAACAGCAGGTGCATGCACCAGGCATCTGTGTGTGGTCACTTTAAAAAAAAGACGCTTCATCCACGCCTACGTTTGCTCTATCTTGCTTTGCTATTCTGATTCGTGAGCTACCCCACTCTCCCCTCCCCCTTTCTCCCTCGAAGGGGTGCCAGAGGAATCTCTATCTTTTGGGGAATCTGCCTGGATTTGTATGCTCGCACGCACGCCGCGCATCATACGGCGTACATGCTGGAAGCCGCCAATCGCGCCACCGGACGCCTTCTGCACCGCAAGCGCTGAAAGGGGGGAAAACAAGAACACTCTCGATGCAAACAGATTTAACGAGATTACGGTGGCACATGCCTCTGCCGCGGCGAGGGCGAAAGACGAATGCCTTCTGCATGTATGAGCCCCTTGCTGGGCCGTCACTCTTGCAGATGATACACGAATGTGGCGTCGTGCATGTAATGATGACGCTCGCACCGTGTGTCAAGAACGTCGACTTCGCCGACACACGATGGTTCCGTGACGTTGCTTCATGCTCTCACGGCTCCCTTTCACCGACGTCCGTTTTCTCTCTCTCCCTCCTGAACACACGCACACACACACATACTTACACACATGCACGCACGCCCTTCTACTCCACCTAAAGCACTTCCGGAGGAAGACGCACTTGAACGGGTGGCCATCACGTGCGTGCTGGAGGGGCTCTCCGTGTCGAAAGGGACGTGAAAACGTCATCGCTGACCACATCCAGCACGCGGCACGCCTCTACGTCATATTCCACGTGGTCGATCCGTGTGTGTGTGTGTGTGTAGCGGAATCCGGCTCCTCCCTCTTCTCGCTCTGCCGCTGTGTGTCGGTGTTGCATCAATCACTTGACCGAATTACGCTCGTTGACATTTGTGCGTTCCCTCCTGTGTATCGCCCTGTCATTTTGGCGTTAGGGTTTTTGTGCTGGCCGGGTCCATTGGCACCCGTGCTCATCATCTTCGTTTTCGTTTTGTGTGTGTGCGCGCTCTTTCCTCTGCCTCTCTCTCTTTGTTTTCCTCCCGTGCATGTTGTTGTCCGCGCCTCCTTCTCCCGTCCTCACCCTCGCTCTCTTCGGCTTGTCGTCGGTTTTCGGGTGATTTCTCTGCATGCGCGTCCCACCCTCCTGTCTCACCCTCTAGTTTATTTTCTTCGCTACGCCGCGCGCGCTGTCGTGGTGCGCTCCCTCTCCGGCTCTCCCCCTTCCCCTCCTTTTAACTTTTTTTCTGTTTTCTTTGTGCTCTCTCATTCGAATTCGTCCGATCACGTGCACCTTCTCTAAAGAAGTTATGGTCTTGCGGCTCGCAACGTTTTTTTTTTTCGCGCGCATCTACTCACGTCCCTTTCATTTTCCCTGCGTGAAGTCCTCTGTGCTTGGTTTTCCTTTCGGATTGTGTGTGTTCTTGCCCTTGGAACCGTGCTTGTTGAGACCCTGCCTCGCTGCCGCTGTGGCTGTGACGTCATTGCCTTTTTGTTGGTGTGGTGCTCGCGAGTCCAATCGTCTATGTATGTGTGTATTCATTTTTTTCTTTTGAGCCTGCAGGTAATACGCACTTTCCTCGCACTCCGCTGTGCTGCACGCATGTGAGCGAGTACCTGTGGGTGCATCACAGACACACTGTCACCGCTGCCTTGCTTTGCTTCTCCGCCCCGATGTGCTTATCTCTATTTCAAATTTCTTTCTTGCTTTCTCGCTCCGCTTCGCTTTTCAGCAAACTCCGCAGGGGCAGTGGCGTGTGGAGTGTTTTGTGTGTTTCATCCGCTCCTTCCTCGGCCGCACCCCTGCCGATTGAGCCCTCCAGTCTTCTATGTCCGCCTCTCCGCCTCCCTCGCCCTTCTCTTTTATTTTATTTTTCGTTGAAGTCTCTCGTGCTACGTTGATTCCACCGTTGTGCGCGAGTGTCTGTGGGCGCGCGAGGTGGTTCATGGTTGAGTTTGTTTGTTTTTTTTTTAGTAACTGTCACCCACGGCTCATGTGTTTACAGCTCACTTCCTTGCCAAGTTATTTCGTTTTGTTTCTTTCGCCTCTCCCTCTGCACCTTCCGTGTTCGTTGGAGCCCGTGAATAGTCTTACCCTTTCTTCCCTGATTTCCCCATCTCTCTGCCTTGGACGTGGTGCGCACTTCCCCTCCACCGTCACCGTATCACGTACGCGCACCGTCAAGCTTTTTTCTTTCGTGCCCATCGCTCGATCCGCTCACGTGCCCCGCACATCCCCCTTCTCCCCTCCCTCGGCTCTGTGAATTCACCAGAAAACACCAACAACACCGAAGGAGGCAGGGGCAATTTTCTTTGCTGGTGTGTGTTCTGTCGGGCCTGGCGGAGGCGAGAGAAAGAGAGAAGGGGTTATTCTTCTTTGCTGTTGTGTTTGCTGTTATGTGGCCTCCCTCACCTGCTCCGCTCGCGTGACCGCGTTCCCTTCTCGCCGCCCTGCGCCACAACGCCTCAGTGTGCATCGGCGCACTCCTCCTCTTCCCCTTCCCGAGCGCGGCATTTTCTTTCTTCGACTGCTTCCCTGTGGTGGTGTCTACGCACACCTGTCGCACGAACTAACAGAAGAGCCTACGTGCGTACGCGGTCGGATCCGTGAAGTAACTCGTTGTTTGTCGCTCGTGGTGGACACCATGTATGCAAACCTGAAACACTCGAAAGAGGAGTCCGCGTCACCCTACTTTGGCGCTACGTCTGTCCCGCTACACAGTAGAGATGAGGTGCCATCGAAGCGAAGCAAGAATAGCAAGCCGAGAAGTCCGAAACTGAAGCGCAGCTCGTCGAAATCGGGTCGACTCGCTGTGGAAGCCAAGGCCGCCACAAAGGCGAAGGCCGCATGCGGGAAGGCTCGACAACGTCCGAATCAAAATTCGGGCAAACTGGATGCTCGCAAGAAGTCGTCTTCGTCGCCGTCCCGTCCGGAAAGCGGAAAAGTGGCCGCTGTGCTGCGAAGGCCACGGCCACAGGAAGCGCCCGTCAACAAAGATGGCGACGCTCCGAGCTCGGCAGGCCAGTTATTCGAGTCCATCGGCGCCAGTCCGTCTGTGGTTGCACTGCGATCCCAGACGAGCGACGGCGAATACTTCTTACCAGACTGGAGCGTCAGCAGCGAAGCGCCACCGGCGATCCGTCGGACAGGTTTTCCTCTCAACCGCCCCTCCAGTGAGCTCCGCCGTAACTCGCTTAATGCCAACAGCAGCAGTAACGCCGTGCCGCGCACGACGGACCGGACTCTTCGAGAGTATATGGATATGAGCAGCAGCTGCGCACCGCAGTCGCAGAAGCCGCTCCTATGGGGAGCCAGTCCCAAAGCTGCCCCAAAGCACACGAAAGGTAGCAGTGCGAGCCCCACCACAGTCCGCTGCTACTCACAGTACCACATGGCAAGCAGTACCTCTTCCTTGCTCCCATTCGGTGCGCCATATCAGGTCCAGCAGCAGCGCAAGGTGGCGCGCACCGCACCATCGGATCTCAGCCCCGAAAACTTCTATCCCCCGCTGCTCATGGGACCGCCCAGTGATCGTCACCAGCGCACGGTGGACAGCTGCGACGCTTCGCGGCAGCTGCGAAGTCGATTCAACGTAGCGAACGGCGATGTTGTCGCCACAAGTGGCAAGCGGGGAGACTTCTCGAAGCTCTGCAGTGGCAGCATCGCAGGGTTCCATGACAGCCACACAGACGACATCTCGCCTCTCGCTGCGCAGCGAAGCTCCCGAGCTGTCGACGCGGGCTCTCTTCGAACGCTGTCGTCTGCCTTCTTCTCGACTACCTCTCGGTCACTGCCACAGTCGCTTTTCCGGGTGCCCATGAGCATGAGCCCCAGCGCCACCCTCCGCAGCACCACAAACGGCTTTGACAGAGGATCGGCTGTGTGGAAATCCATGTACGGAACCGACAAGAATGGTGACGACGAAGAGAGCCCGCTCGCGTCCGGGGGACACCGGACGGGTGCTGCTGGTCGGCGTGGCATAGGTGGCCGCTATCAGAGCTCCTTTCACTCCGCAACAGGACTCCTGCCTCTCTCTGAAAGCGACCCGAACGGCGGCGGGACTGGTGCCGATGAGAGACCGGCATGGCACCATGGAAAAGTCAGCTCTTTGTACGGCTGCATGCTTGATGGTGCCGCCGTGGTGTCGAGCTCCCCGTCGGACGATGGGGGCGGCGCTGACGAAGACCACGATTATTGGACGTCATCGGGCACGCACCCGGGCCAGCGTTGCACGCTCGAGCGCAAACGTACGATGAATGTGCTCGCGTGGATGAAGAAGACAGGCAAGAGCCGGCCCTGCGGTAAAACGGGCGGCACTCGCGGAGGCAGCGACAGCGACGACGAAGACAACGCAGACGCCGAGCGCCGGCAGAGCCTTTCCCCCACCAGCACACCAAAGCGTGAAGGCTGCGGTACGACGGCGCATCGCAGCGAAGCCGACTCGCACAGGGACGAGGTGGTGGTGCAGAACGACGCGGGCAGCGATGAAGATGCGGACGCGGAGAGAGACAGCGAGGGCAACCTGGCCTCGCTGTCGCAGCAGACTGCCTTGCAGCGTATTCTGTCGGGCATGTGGAAACCCTCCGACCCCAAAGAGGTTGACGAAGCGGCGGCCGTGCAGGAAGAGCGACCTACTCAGCGCATCGAACCTTCGCTGCCGTATAGAAGTGGTGCCGGCAGAGGCAGCAGCAACGCGCACCAGAAGGTGAGCCCCGCAGTCGCAGACTGCAGGAGGCCCGTTTCGGTGCACTATCACGGGTCGCCGCGCGCAAGCATGACGCCGCCGGCCGGCTATCGAGGTTGGTGCGCCGGGCACGGTGCACAAGCAGCCGCCTATCTGCACAACCGTGGCATTTATCAACCACTAAGTCTGTCACCGTCGCCGCAAAACGCGAATGGCTGGCGCGCGCAGCTAGTCGAATTCACATTACCATCCACTCATATCGGCTGCTGCGCATACACGAGCCCGACTCCACACACCGTTCCGGTGGCGTGCAGATCTTTACCTCTGATGTTCCGGCAGACGGTGACAAACATGGCGGTGCACGAACTGCTGGGCCTTGACCCCGAGGCCGAAATCATTTTTGTGGAGTCACCCGTCTGGAAGCACTTGCCTCGCTAGCGGGCGAGCCGCTGCTCTCCCTCGTCATCAGTTGCTTGAACACAGGGCGCGCCGGGGATGACAGAGGCAAAGGAGGAGCCTACAGCTGAATCTCACATGTCTGCTCTCACGCACACACGCACACCTCCCCTCCGCGGTTCTGTTCGGCTGGTGACTGCCTTCTCTCACCACCGCATCCGCTTTACCCCTCTCCGTTTTTCTGTCGGCTTCGGCCCCCTCCACCACATCGTTTTTTCTTTTTCGTTTTCGTTGCTTAGGTACCTCTGCTGATCATGCGCATGTGTGTGTGTCGCACGCAGAATCTGCCGGCCGTTTCTCGTGCTCAGTACAGTGGATTCTCGTCTCCCCTATACTCCCCGCCAACGCCCACGGCAGGCTCAAGTCACCGGCTGCCCGCGGTGGTGCTGCCGGTGTGATGGGGATCATGCCTAGGAGCGCCCCAGAGAGAAAAGGCGAAGACCATCCAGCGAGACGGTGGGGTAAAGGAAAAAGGAAGTCAACCGAAGGGGAGCGGCTCGACTGGTGGTAAGGCTCGCTGATACCTCTCTCCATGTTCTGTTGCGTTCTGTTCTGTTCGCTCTCCTTCCTCCCCCAGCCGCCGCCTTCTCTCGCGTCCTCGTCACGCTCTCATTGTGAGGCAGAGCGCAAGGCAACGTTGTCACAGTCGTGTTTCTGTGTTGTGCTCTCTTCTATACCCCCTTCCCGCGCCTTGTCTGTCCATCACGGTCTCGCATGATCTATGCAGTTTTTGCTGCGTTTGTTGCCCTTCGCTGCCTTCCGTTTTTCCTACCTTGTACGCCGTTCTCGCAGCTCTAGCGCGGAGTTGATGGGCCCGCTTCTGAGACCCATTTGCCGCTCCGCAGAGAAGAAACCAGCGTAGTGGAAGATATCAGGGCGTCAATCTGCGGCACTGCTTTTCCTCCGCCACTACCCCTCACTGCCGTCGTGCAGTCCGCACGCTATAGACACCGAAAAGTCGTGATTCAACACTTGCTCTCACTTGTGCATTTCTGCTTTCCGCCCTTTCTCTTCCGTCTCGCTATGTTTGTATTTCAGCGCCTGCAAGACTTGTTCGTCTTCCTCGTAACATATACGCTCGGCTCGTCTCATCGTGTGCTTCGCTTACGTTGTATGTGCATGTATGCATAGGCACGTGTGTGTGTATACGTAGTTTGGCCTCTCTTTCCTTTATGTCTGAGCCGCTCCGCCAATCGGCTTTCTCTCTCCCTTTCTTCTCCCCCCCCTCTTCTGGTTCCACCTCCTCACTGATGCACCGCAGACCTTCCTCCTTTACGTGACCACCATCACCCGCTGTTCAGTCTCTCACATCACAGACAGGGTATTATAGATATATAGATGTACTCGGAAGAGGATGTGCCAATCCAATACGACACCCTTCTCCACATTCTTCCTTCTCCCATCCGCCTTTCGCGTTGTTGGTATGATGTCAGCGTCTGTCGGTGTTGTTGTCTTTGTACTCGTGGTGCGGCCGTCACGCTTCTCCATTCTGTTCTCTCTCTCTGTTCCCTTTTCGTTTGTGGTTGCCTCTTCTCCGATTGCTCCCCTCTATCTCTTTGCACGTTATTTTCTCTTTCTTGTTTTCGGTGCTGGACTCTGTCCCGCTCCTCCCCCCCATCATGGCGCCCAGATCATCAACCGATGCGTCTGCGACAGATTTATGTGCCCATGTCTGGCTAGGAAACCGTGTCATACTTGTTTCCGTGCTTCCTTTACTCTCCATCTCGTCAACCGACCCTGTCACCCACTGTGTGCAGGCCTGTGCTGTGTTGTGTGTGTGTGTGTGTACGATGTAATCACCAAACACATGCAGAGACGACGCACCCACATGCAAAAAAAAAGGGAAAGAGGCGACATCGACAGCGAGTCGCCCACTCATACACACGCGATCTGGTGTGCAGTGCGCCGCGCGGCTGTGGCGGCTTTGTTGAGCGCACATTTTACAACGCTTCGACGCTTTTCGGCAGCACCCATGAGTGACGGTGGGTGTGCTTGGCGCCTGACCGCCCGTCCTCGTGGCCCGGCGGCATCGATGCTATCGCGTATGCTTTCTTGACGATCATGTGGCTCTTGCTATTTATTTTCCCTTGTGCGCTACTGGAAATGGGCCCACCTTTTTTTTTCTTCTTCGTTTCTCTCGTTGCCGGTGTTCATCATCTGTTTTGGTTCTTTTTTTTTCTGCTCTTGTTGCCGCCACCTCTCATTGCTCTCTTCAGCCTCTCCTTGTCGACTCCGCTCTCTCCCTCTGTGTGATTGTGGCTTGATTCTTCCGCGCAACTCGGTGTCACTGAGTTTTAGAGACATGGAGAGCGGTCAGCACCACTGCGGGCGATCCTAACCTCACTGCCCGTTTAGATCTTTGAAAGTAGCGCGTGGCCTATGCCCCCACGACTGTCGAATCGTTATCCCGCTGCACTCGCCGAAGCCGATCCGTGCCGCTCCCTTTCTTCAAGTAGGATGTACTTGGTTCTTTGGTGGCTTTCTAGCTTCGCCCTTGTACCTTCGCCGGCTCTCATTTTATGTGCCTGCGTCTCCTCTCTTTGTGCGCTCTGCTCGCGTCCCGGTGCCGAATTCCTCACATTCGCTGTTTTTGTTGTTGTTGTTGTTTGTCTGCTTGGCGCTGCACCCTCCCTCCCTTCCCCTCTCTCTCCACCTTTTTTTTTCTGCACGGTCACCTTGCGCGTTCCCCCTTGGTGCATGTCCACACAGTGTCGCATGCGAGCTGTGGCTCTGCGAGAGCACTTCCTGTTTTGTCTCGATGTATGTCGTGCCTGCGCATGTATCGGGCCCATGCGCATCGATGCACCCGCGCTGGCCGACCTTTTTCTACGGTTTGATTTTGACGTGTTGTCCCTCACCTGTGGGGCGGGGCCGGCTACTCGCTTCTTTTCTCGGCAGGACGGCGCGGGGCCCCTGCTGCTGTTCGTGTTCTGAATGGATGTTTCGTCTGCCAGCGCGTTTGTTTTTCTGTGTGTTGCCGCGTTCCTGTGCTGTTGTGAGGGCAGACGAGGCGCACTCCTCGTTGCGCCTCCTCCGCCTCTCATCTGGCACCCCCTTTCTGTGTGCTCTGACTTTGGCTCTACTCGCTTGCTTGTTTGGTGTTCCTGTGTTGCTGCTGCAGCGGCGGTTAGTGTCTACAGGCGTTTTTTTTTTCGTTGTGTTTCGTTTTTTGGCACACGGTAATGCACATGTCGCAGTATATTGAGGTGAAGGCGTGCATTGGACAGTGACGGCCGATGTCTGCCGATTTCTCTCTGCCCTAGTGCCTCCTCTGCGCCAACCCTTTCTCTCCCTCTTCCTCTCCCACAGCCCGTCCCGCGACGATCTGTGGTCGCTTCAAAAGGAGTACATGTTCTCCTGCTTGCTGTCTTAGAGGTTTTTTTTTCCAGTTTGTTGTTGTGCTGCGCTTCTCCTTCGCAGGGTTCTGTTGTTTTTTTTTTCTTCGTTTTCACATTGAAACGGTCAGAGCTAACGGGAAGCACAGGTGGCCGGCGCAAGCGCGCGGTTCCCTTGGTGTTGGTGCGCCTCGCTCAGCCGTCATTTGTGTGTTTCGCTTCGTTCTTCCCGCTGCTCACCTTCGGTCCGTTTTCTTTCTTTTTTTTTCTTTTCCACGATTTCCCGTGTTTCAGAGTCAGTGGCACCCATTCAACGCCCCTTCACATCTCCGCGAGGTGAGCCAGGAAAGGCCCGAAGGACGGGTGATTGGGGGGGGGGGGCAGCACTCTTGTGAGCACTGCACAGACAACTACGCATAGAGCTCCGAACGAGCACCCGGAGTCTTAAGGCTCTTTGTAAGCGGCAAGATTGTGCACACCCTCCGTAGCGGATTATTCGGCTATACGTCTCCTGCGGGGGCGACAGTCCTGACTCGTCTCTATAGGCTCCCTCACTCCTAGCCTTACACTCTGCGCCCATACGCCGGCGAAGGAAAGAAGGCGTGTGTGTGGAGCAGCGCGAATGCTCTATGGGCCTCCGCATATATGTGCGTGTTTTCTTTTCCCTCTCTTCCTTTCTTTTCTCCTTGCTGTTCCTCCTGTGTGCGCGCGTGTGTGCGTGTGGTACGCTCATCAAAGGAACCGTTTTGGCGTTGCCGTTTTCACAGCCTCCGCTGGTATGCGTGGGCGTGAGTATGTCATGTCGATGCTCGCTTGTATCGGTATGTAGGTACCACCTCGTAGGCTGGGCAAGAGCAGTGATACTCCGAGTGACTTTAGAAAGGGTCCGTGGCCGTAGCGGTGGGGTGGGGGCGGGGGGGGATATTTTGTGGTCGGGTGAAGAGATCGCGTGCCTCAAGGAGGCACAACGTGTGCTGCTTTGCAGGGTTGTTTGTGAGCTTCTGTTCAGCACCTTCACCAGCTTGCCGGTAAAAAAGCATGCGCGAACGCTCGATTGTGTATCACCTGCTGTCCCAACCACGTGCCTTCTATCCCGCATGGTCCACCCCCAGGGCTAGGCACGCTCTACTCGTTACCGCCTGCTCTCCACTCCTGGTCCCTCCTCCTGTCTCCCTGTCTCACACATAAACACGCATACACACATCTTCGCACGACGCACGTGCTTCACGGAATCCGTGATGTGCAGCACACTCACACAATCACCACGTACACGTGACGCTTCACCTTTGCCTCTCTCTCCCTTTTCCCAAATCGTTGACTGCCACTCTCACAAAATGGCTGGCGTTGGTAAGGCAATGGTCACGCTGAGCAACGGCGTCCAGATGCCGCAGCTCGGCCTCGGCGTGTGGCAGTCCCCCGCCGGCGAGGTAACTGCGAACGCCGTCAAGTGGGCGCTGTGTGCCGGCTACCGCCACATCGACACTGCAGCCATCTACAAGAACGAGGAGAGCGTCGGCGCCGGGCTGCGTGCCTCTGGTGTACCGCGCGAGGATGTGTTCATCACGACGAAGCTCTGGAACACGGAGCAAGGCTACGAGAGCACGCTCGCGGCCTTCGAGGAGAGTCGACAGAAGCTCGGTGTTGACTACATTGATCTCTACCTCATCCACTGGCCGCGCGGCAAAGACATCGTGTCGAAAGAGGGCAAGAAGTACCTGGACTCGTGGCGCGCCTTCGAGCAGCTCTACAAGGATAAGAAGGTGCGGGCGATTGGGGTGTCGAACTTTCACATCCACCATCTGGAGGACGTGCTTGCAATGTGCACGGTGACGCCAATGGTGAACCAGGTGGAGCTTCACCCGTTGAACAATCAGGCCGAGCTGCGGGCCTTCTGCGACGCCAAGCAAATCAAAGTCGAGGCTTGGTCGCCGCTAGGGCAGGGCAAGCTGCTCTCCAACCCGATCCTCGCCGCAATCGGCGCAAAGTACAATAAGACGGCCGCGCAGGTGATCCTCCGCTGGAACATCCAAAAGAATCTCATCACGATCCCCAAGTCGGTCCACAAGGAGCGTATCGAGGAGAACGCGGACGTCTTCAATTTCGAGCTCGGCGCCGAGGACGTGATGAGTATCGACGCTCTCAACACGAACTCACGCTACGGCCCCGACCCCGATGAGGCGCAGTTCTAAGCAGACGGCGAGTCGCGTATGCGCCCACCTGTCGCAGCCCATCGGATGATGGAGGATAACTCGCTCTCTCTCTATTCCCGCTGAGTTTTCGTTTCTTCGCATCGCTGGTGTTATCATTCTCTTTTCGTGTTTTTGTGCTTTCAACAAACTCGCGCAACGCTTTCGCAACAAAGAGGGAACCGAATGCCGGCGCCGAGTAGAAAAAAAGGAAAGTGATCCGCGTGTGATCGATGCACATGCCAGGTAGGTACGCGCGCGTGTGGAGAGCGAACCGCGTTACGACGCGGCATTATATCAGGCTTGTGGCTGCCAAATTTCACGTGTGCGTCTGAGTGTTTGTTAGGCTGGCTGATGTATTTCCGCACGCATGTGGGTGCCACTCTCCCTCTATTTTTTTTTTTCGTTCGCGATTGGGGGAACGGTGCCTTTCGTGCCTCCCACACCTCTCTCGCTGTTACAAAATAGCTGAATCGACGTCAGCATGCTCAACGCCTTGCGCGCTCCTTTCCCTTCCGGGTCGAACTGCAATATATAACCGGCTAAGCGGGCACCACCACCTCAGCACGCTTGTTGGCGGATTCATGGTTACAGAAACAAGATCCGGACTTCCCACGGAGCGTTAGTGAACAAACTCGTTGATCGAGAAAGAGGACGACACCATCCTTCACCCGCCAAGTCCCTACCCTTCTCTCTGCATGCTCCGATGCCACTTGTCCCGCGACTCTTCACCATCTTTCTCGGCCTTCTCTACCTCTTTGCCCCCTGCACCATTTTTCTGCATGTCGCGCTCTACTGCCGCTCATCGCAGCCCGCTCAATCCGCCATCGGTGGGCTAGTATGTGTGTACTGCGTTCTACCTCTATCTGTATATCACACAAAAGAGTCATTTTTTTTCTTTTGTTGATCAGCTTTCACCGGGCCCCAGAGGTACCCGGTGGCACGGCGATAACGTGTCCTGGCGAACGAAAGGAACAGCGGAGAACTTCCGGCCTTTTATCTCGTGCCTTGCGGAGGGGGGGGCGTGTAAGTCGTGATAGGCGCTCCTTCTCTTTCATTTGATTTCTCTCGTCTTTTGCCCATCCTTGTGATATCATCGGCCCGCTTTTCACGCAAAACACCACACCTTAGCGCCGGGGTATGGATGAAAAGGGGGCTCCCCACAGACCAACCGGTCCCTTTCCTTCCTTGCTTGAGGGGCTAGTGCGTGCTTTTGGCATAGCCTTACCTCCGTCGCTGCTGTAAGAGGCACCGCCACACATTGTTCTACTCTTTCTCTCTCTGATCGTCTCTTTGGCTTGGTCGACCGCCCGTGCCTCTGTTCCCGTGTAGATTCCCCTGCCGTGCCCTGCCCTACACCCCCCCCCCTTTCCCATCACACCATCGTCACCGCAATCCCGTGCCCGCGTTGTTGGTTCTACTCCCCGACTTCTTTGCTCGCTCGCGCTACGACGTTTTCTTTTGCACCATCCTTATTTGTTCGTGGTCGTCGTTCGCTGGTTCTCGTCGGTCCCGTGGACAGCGTCTCGACCCCCCCCTCCCCTCCCCTCCCCTCCCCTCCCTCCCTCCCTCCCCCCTTCTCTTCTCTGTGTGTGTGCGCGTTGCTGTTGTTGTGCAGGCATCCATTGATTTCACTTGTTTTGTCCTTTTGCTGTTTCTCTCCGGCTTTTCCGCGTCGGGCTCCTCTTCAGAGTGATCTGCTACGTTGTTTTCGGACTCTGCCGCTCACCCTCTCCTCACTTGCGCTCTTTGCTGCTGTTGTCGTCGCCTCCTCTAGGTAGTCCTTGCTCTTCCCCACCCCCCACCCTGGCCCACCCACCTTTACCAGCGCACGCTCCTTCTCCTGTTTGGTGTTGTTGTTGGTGTTTCTTTTTTTGTTGTTCTTCTTTTTTTTTCATTCTCGACTGGGCTGGCGCTGTGTGGCATTGGCCCCTCTCCGTTGCCGTTCTCTGCCCGTTCCTCCTCCTCCTGCCACTGAAGGGCGCAACATTGCGGCGCGTTTCTTTTCTTTCGCCCTCTCTCTTTTTTTTCGTGGTTCAACCAACACGCATCGGCGAAGTGCGGCGTGTCATCCGTTTCTCACCGTCATCCCACGCCTAAGCAGTACTCCCTGGCGTTCGAGGAGTCGCGTAGACACACCTCTGTCTCACTCCGCGCCCTCCACAACACAAGCACGGCGGCAGGCAGTCCGCGATGGAGCGGCAGTCGAGCATGATCAGTGCGCCGTTCAAGGCGCATCGTCGCCGCTCTGCCATCACCATCATCGTGCCAGGCGAGGAGACGAACCCGTTTCAGAAGGACAGCGTCAAAACGTCCCACCTGAAGGATCGCAGCACCTTCGAGAGCTTCAAGGCGAAGCCGCGCTGCCCCACTCCCGACTCGAACGGCGCTGCCCACGATGGCGAGCACGTACATGGGCTGCCTACAGGCGCGGGCGCTAGAATGCCGCACCTCAACGGCAGCAATGCCACGGGAACGAAGAACGGGGTTTTGCATCACAGCAAGCCACGAAACACTGCTCAGACGCCAGTGCCTCAAGGCGATGGCACTCCCGCTCTCTTGCCGCAAGTGCCCCCTTCACCGAGGCAGCAGCGACAGCCGCAAAGTCAGGCACTGCGCGGTGCGGTCTCGAATCGACTCGCAGATATGCACCTCTTTCCTCTGGTCCCATCATCCACAGCCACGTCAATACGAAGGGCGGGTGCCAGGCACGAAGTCAACCCAGTCGTCGCAGCCTCTGACCTTTCGCATGCGCCGCTGCTCGGCGCCACCACGACAGCGGACGACGCTACGCGGCGCCTCGGTGCACCTGTTAGCGACATAAGTGACAGCCGCCGTCCCCTCGCCGCGAGCAACATCGCTTTCAGCAGTGCGCGTGTTTTGTCCTCCTCCGATGAAGTGCCCCCGCGGACGAGCCGGAGAATTCGCTCCAGCAGTCGACTCCCGCTGCATCCCGCCACCGCCCACGGAGCGACGGCCGGCGTGAGCGGCAACAGCAAAAGCAACAGCGGCGCCGCCCCCACGAGTGCTCGCCCACTGCTGGTCTCCGCGGGCTCCACAGCTCCAAACATGGTCACCACCATCGGTGTCAACGGCACCCGCAGCTGTCTGTCATCCCCACAACTCCCGTCGGCCCCGCCGCTGCAGCCGGGCACCATGTTTAACGCCGCAGCGCAACGGCAATCATTCCCGTCCAGCTACGCAAGCATGCCTTCCGACGCCACGGACTCGTCTCGAGGCGACTATCAGGGCGTCAGTTACTCGAGCCCCAGCCGTCGCTCGACGATGCCACAACCTAGAGTGTCGCACGGCATCAACCTCACGCGTTTCCCGCGCCCGCCTGTCCGGCGTCGGCAGCAAGAGTCGCTGGCGGCCAGCTCAAGGAATGAGATGCGGGAAGCGGAGTCGAAGTTTGAATCCGACGGACTTTTCTCGCCCTTCTCAACGCGCAGCATTAGCGAGCGCGGCTGCAGCGACGACTGCGGCTCCAGCTCGGGGAACACGGAGTACAGTAATTCGTCCTCCGTGGTGGGTGACCTGTCCGTCGTGATCAGCGACTCCGATCTGGCCAGTGCTGTGAGTCTCGCGTCTGCATTCGCAGCACGGGCACCTCTGCGGCAACGCTCAGAGTCGCCGGTGGCTGACCTCTCAAACCTCCTTGCACCAGGCGTGGCAGCCCAAAGTGCCGCCGTGCCCCAAAAGGGATCACCAGTGGCGTCCCCACCGACATCTCCGCTGTCGGATGTCCGCGCTGCCAACGGAAGCCGTTCCAGCAACAGCAAGGAAGCGGCGGAACATCATGCGGACAGCACCAGCTCTGTGGACGTGGCCGATCTCCCATCCACGACAGACTTTCCCGTGCTGATGGAGCCGCCTAGGTTTCTCGCAGCAGCGAGTGAGCGGCAGGGGCAACCCACGACAGTTTCCAGGCGCCCCCTCAGCGCCAACAGCGGCAGCAAGTCAGTCGATGGGGTACGGGAAGAGCCGAGCGACGCCTCTATCAGCAACTTCGGTCTGCTGCCAAACGATGACAGTACCGCCCCCAACGTCGTCATATCTTCTTCACCGACCACTAAAGCCGCACCGGCATCACCAATGTCACCGAAGCTCACGCATGTCCAGGAGCGGACGCGTCGCGCGCGCGGCAGGACTGTGCCCTTACCGTCTCCAGTCGACCTGAACAGTCTAGTCTTGTGGAAAGAGAGCGAGCGGTCTGTTTCCTCGCCGCTGGCGTCTTCCTCCGAGCACCGTGCCAACTCAGCCTTGCGATCTGGCTCGACAAAGGGCGGCAGCAGCGGTGGAGGCCGTGCGCATGACGGCGAAGGCGGCAAGGGCAGCGCCGCAGCCCATCTAGAGGCTGATTCGAACCTCCAGGAAACAGTGGCAAAGCCGAATACGAGAGCGAGCAGCTGCGGACACACCAGCCTATTCCAGACACACAAACAAAACGAGGACGACGCCGTTGACGCCACGGGCGACTCCACCCTGGAACTGAGCGCATGGCGCACTGGCAGTCGAGGGCCTGCAAGCGGCCCACCTGCCCAGGTCGCACAGGCGGCCTCTGCCGTGGCGTACTTGACAGCAGCCGAGAAGGAGAGGTGGTCCGTGACACAGTCGCTGAGCATCGACGCCGACCTCTTTTCCTTCTCTCAGCTTCCCCCAGAGAAGCGGGGCAGTATGGTGGCAAAGCTGCGAAACATGTTCGAAAGCAGCGCGGAGAAGCATCCGCGCAGCAGCAGCAGTCAAGCGGGGTCGCTGATAGCCACTCCATCACCAAAGGACCAGGGCAGCCCATTGCGGCACGTGAGCTCCGTCAACGGCAGCAACAACGGCAACAGCAGCAGCGCCCCCAAGAGCAGCTCGAAGCGGAAAACAGAAGATGTTTCGAGGAAGGTGCCGCCTTCTTTATGGAAGGAGGTGAGAGGCAGCAGCCAGAGGCCGACATCGCCGCAGTGTCGCAAGTCACCGACAGCTGCTCCGCCGGTGGCGAACTGCAGCTCACCTCTCCTCTTTCCGCGGTCTCCCACTGTGGCGACGTCTGAGAAGGGGACTCTGCCGCCGTCAACGAGCACAGTCAAGTCGGGCAGGGTATCCGGTACTTATCCCCAGAGCTCTCATACAGACTCGGACTGCACCGCGGCAGGCAACTCAGCCACACCACCTCCAAGGACTCGCCATGCGAAAATGGATCTGCAGCACGAGGCCTCATCTGTGAAAAACTCTCTCGGCATGTTCTCATACATTTCCCCGCAGGCCAGCGACCCCGGGTTCTCCCTCGCATGCTTCAAGGCCTCTAATGTCTCTGCGGACACCGTAAACATGTTCGACCGCGGCGATTTTTGATGCGCGCTGGAAGGCGCTCACACGCATGAATGTCTCACGTGGGGAGGGAGCGGGGGGCGCGTGCATGTGCTCTCTGCTGTCAACACATGTAGAAGGCGTTGCTCGGAGATGCCTCGAGGGGTAGAATAACTGAGAAACGACGTCTGATTCTCCCTCCTTGTTTCGCAGAGTTGTCTCACGCTTTTTCCTTTGTTTGTCTTCTTTCCTCCCCCCTTCCCCTCCTCCTCTCTGTCCATCTCCTCCATTGTCTCGGGGCCTCCATTCTTGGTCTCTACGTGCACTCATTTTCTCGGCACCCTTTCGCTGCACTTTATGTTTTTTTTTTCTTCTTTGCGTACGAATACAAGTATGTGTTTGGTCTTCATCCCCCACACAAACACACGCGCACGCCTCTCTCTCTCTTGCACTCTTCTGCGCTGCGTGAAAGACTCGACCTCTTTTTCTTGTCTCTTGCTGTGATTCGGATTCGCCCTACACTCTCACACAGCCTTCATTCATTTCTTTACTCGCCTCTGTTTTTCTTCTCTCCGTCATGGCGCACCTCTCTGGCCATTTTGTTTTGGTCTGTCCCTTGCCCTCATCGCTGTTCCTTTTTCACATTGCCACGCCTATCCACATTCTACTCTTTCTACGGTGTTGCTGTTTTTTGGATGGGGTCTCCTTTTCATGTGCATGTCCCTCCTTGTATCGCCTGCGTGTGTGTGTGTGTGTGTGTGTGTGTGTACGTCATGGCTTTGAGCCTGCATAGTTACTGTCTCCAGCGCAACCTAAAGTGCTCCCTTTCTCACAAGTAGCTCTTCCTACCCCCTCTCGTCGTTGTGGTTGTTACTCTTGTTGCTGCTGCTCACCTATTTGTTTCCAGAAAGGCAGCATCTGCCTCTGCCCCTCCCTCCCTTCCCTCTGTATGCGTTTAAGTGGATGATTTGTGTGTATTATACAAGACGATCGACGGCCGCTTTTCTTTTCTGGCTTTCTCCCTATTCAGCCTCCCACCACTGTCCCTCGCGCACATCTATCTAGATGCAGATATATATTTTGTCGCTTGCTTGCTCCCTCCTCCACCCCCTCCTTTCGGATTGTTGTGCTCCTCTCATCGTGTTTGCATGTGCCCAGTCTCTCCTCCACGTGCGTCCTCGCAATGGGGAACTCACCGCTCTTACTTTCCTCACACGCTTTTCTGGATGACTGTATGTGCAAGATTCATTTACCGCTTGCCTTTTTTCTTTTCTTTTCGGTCCCTTCCACGCCTCGTTCTCATGTTCCCCGGTATCTGGAGTGCTGGCTTGTGTCATTCCCCAAGCTCCCCCTCTCTGTCTTTCAGCCTCCTTATTCTTCCTCTCCTCGATCTCTCCCGACATATTTGGCAGCACCAGATGTGCCTCTGCTCCTCATTGTCTCCTATGCTCGTTTTCCTTCGTCTGTTCTCCGACTGCTTCCCATGCCCCCCCCCTCTCTTCTCACCCCACCTCCTCCTTCCACGGCAAGGCTGCGACGGCCTGTGCGCGCAGATGCGCGCTTTCCAGCTCCGATTCCGAATTCGCACTCTCGTCCCCCCTCCTCCTTCCGCTTCGCTAGCGCGCCCTTTGCCCGCTCTGCTCGTCGTTTTTTTTTTCGCCGGTGCGCACGTCTCCCTCCTCCTTTGGGATGTGGGGGGTAGCGCACCTCCGTGCGTGCTATCTCAGCGTCCACTGCACCCACTCTCTGCGTGGGG
>NC_018258.1:1054825-1055636 GCF_000227135.1 Leishmania donovani | reverse complement strand
CCTCATTGTCTCCTATGCTCGTTTTCCTTCGTCTGTTCTCCGACTGCTTCCCATGCCCCCCCCCTCTCTTCTCACCCCACCTCCTCCTTCCACGGCAAGGCTGCGACGGCCTGTGCGCGCAGATGCGCGCTTTCCAGCTCCGATTCCGAATTCGCACTCTCGTCCCCCCTCCTCCTTCCGCTTCGCTAGCGCGCCCTTTGCCCGCTCTGCTCGTCGTTTTTTTTTTCGCCGGTGCGCACGTCTCCCTCCTCCTTTGGGATGTGGGGGGTAGCGCACCTCCGTGCGTGCTATCTCAGCGTCCACTGCACCCACTCTCTGCGTGGGGCGGCCAGTTAGCCCACCCACCCCTCTATTCCTGCAAAATGTCGAGCCACTTCTGCCGGTCGCATGGCCTAGTGCCTACGCCGTAGGGGAGGCCAGAGCCATCTACCGCTGCTGATGTCGGCGGTCAGGGCCTGGGTGGCGTTGCGTCGTAGCGGTCTGCGACAGTGAAGACGTATGTGCCCCGTTTATATAATAGGCAAAGTACCGACTTGGCTCCAGCGCGTCTCACCCGTCCCTCACACTGCCTGCTGGTGGAGGGAGGCTGAGCCACCCCGAGGGGGGATGCGCCAGGTGGCGGCCAGCACAGTGGGCGCGGCTGTGAGGCGACCTACTCAGCGGGGGTGTGCAGAGCTCGAGGCAGGGGGGTCGTGCTCTCAGATGGCTGAGTTGGCACATGGCTGTAACGCCTGTGTCTACGGATGCTTCGCACCACGCCGATGGGGGCCTGTGGCGGGCCGGGTGGGGGTGTAGAGTGGAGGGTGAACCC
>NC_018258.1:1045633-1054726 GCF_000227135.1 Leishmania donovani | reverse complement strand
CACGCCGATGGGGGCCTGTGGCGGGCCGGGTGGGGGTGTAGAGTGGAGGGTGAACCCATGTTGTATGCCAGCGAAATGAACGCTGGGGGCGAAGAGAAAATAGAAGTGCCGCTGATGCGTGCAGTTCCGCGGTGTCGTCGCTTCTGAATAATGCGGCGAAGAAGTAAGTGGCAATCATGAACTGTCTTATTGCCACGGTTTTGATGCCGTCATGAAGACTTGTCTGGCGGGAGACGATGCGCTCAACGTGTTTCCGGCAGAGTGGTGGGCGGCCTTCTGCGAGACATTGCTTCTGTGCAGCGTCGCCTCGTACGGTTGTTTGCCTGCCGCAGCCCCCGTAGCACAGGAAAGTGCCAAGCCTGTGCACGCGGTCGCTGGACGTCTTTTGCAACGATGACGCTGCCATTCGTTGTGAAACTGCAGACGTTCCCCTCCGCTGAACGCTGCCCAGACGTGTTTCTTCGGTTCTGCCCTGTCACACCTTTTTTCTTTTTCCCGCCTCGCATTTCCTTCGCGCCTCATGAAGTGACAACACAGACCATTGGGCACCATCTCTCTAGTGGCCGTCTGCTTCTTGTCTGTCGCTTCTCCACCCGCGCATAGAGCTCATGCGTGATACTTTCCGTGGTAGCAGCGGACGAGGCGGAAAAGGCAGACGAGGCGGCCGAGGGCGGCAGGGTCGTGGTGGTGGTCGGGGCCCCTCATCATCCAGCCGGCCGCCGGCCGCCTCCCCGAATACGTCAGGAGGAAAAAGAGAACAAACGCAGCACGACGTCGAGTCGATTGTCATTCCCAACGCGTTCGATGCGAGCTTCGCCCATGTGAGCCGGTGTCGTGAGAAAGGGCGCCTCTTCCGTCTCCCTCTGCCTGCTGCTGCTGCTGCTCAGCGCGACTTTGTCGTTGTGGAGCGCACCATCAGTGGAATCGATGAAGTCGTCTACAGCCGACACCGTGATGTGTGGGAGCGTCTGCCGCGAGGCAATGCGCGGGTGTACGTAAAGTCTGATTGGCCAAACGGTACCCCCACCTACTCACTCGTGGGTGCTATCGATGGGCTGCGCAAGTTTGGCTGCAAAGACAGCACCTACGGTTACCCGGACGCTGTGCAGACCGTCATTGCCATGGAGGAGGAGAATGGCGAATGCGGACACCTCTCTGCTTTCGTTGTTCCTCCCGCAAAGAGGGGAGAAAAGTTGACGGCTTCGCAAGCGAGTTGTGACGCCGCTGATGAGGAGGATACCTCTCGTCGTTACTGGGTGATTGGGAGCAAGGATGTGCACATTGTGCTCGACTACGCCGTCTCGGAAGATTGCCTGCACTACTACAGCAGCCTCGGCTGCCACTTCTCGCAAGTGGTCAAGATCTCTCGGCTTTGGAAAGCGATGCTCGCAGGCGGTGGTGCGTCGTCCAGATGTGGTGGTGGTGGTGTTGGTGGATGTGCGCCATCCTCTGCCAATGCCGATGCGCGGGCCGTGGCGTCCCGCACTTTAACACCGGCGCAGGCGCGTGCGTTTCATGAGACGCTGTACAAGAAGATGTGGACGAGCTGCTTCGTGGCCATCTTCTCGGACAGTCAACATCTCATGGTCGACAGTGGTGCCAACGAGCTGCGGTTCTACGCAGTGACGCTGAGCAAACACGCCTTCGAGGCAGCTTGCACAGGGCGCACTGACCTCTCCAGCAACAAGGCGCCAGAGCTGGACGATGGTGGCTGTCATGAAGAAACCGCGGATGCGCAAAATGAGGCGCAGCAGCATTCGCGGCAGGACGGCCTCTGTGTCCCCGTGGCAGAGGCCGAGGCACTTTGCGCAGGTGTTGGGCTCGCCTTCTCACGCTACAGCGCTCCGGCCATGTACGGCTCACCCGAGTACGTGCAGCGCGTTCGCACGATTAACCGACGCATCGACTTGGAGGGCTGCGTCATGTACGGCGCCGACGCAAGTGGAAAGGTGGTGCGGCTGTGGAAGGAAAAGTCATACCCATACGCCATGGAGCGCGCCACGCGAGAGGCCGTCACAAACCACAAGCTCAACGGCAATGGCCTCCAGGCGTGGCTCAAGAAGAAGCTAGACCAGCAACAGCCGGAGCTGCGAGACCACCTCAAGGAGTGGGAGGTGAACCGCATGCCCTGGCTCCTGCACTTTGCCGCCTGGCTGCAGATGACTCGGCGCCTCACGCCAAACATGCAGCGCAACGAATTGTTACAGCTTCGAAAGGAATGGCTCTCTCTCCAGAAGGAGTTCCAGACCGCCATGGACTCCGACCCGAAGCTGCGCGATGCGTGTGGGCAGTACCGACCCGATCCGGTGCAGTGGGGCAGCGGCACGCACGATCTGGATGTGATCAAGTTCGTGGGACCGCAAGGGTGTGGCAAGTCCACCTTGAGCCGTGCCCTCTACGTGCTACTGCAAGCGTCACGGTACCAGCCCCGTTGGGTGAATCAGGACGAGGCAGGCAAGCGCGACAAGTTCCTCGCCTTGCTGCGGCAAGCCACGCAGGCGGAGTCGACGGTGACGCATCTCATAATCGACAAGATGAACCTGGACGCCAAGATGAACCACGACTACGACAATCTACCGCTGAGCTTGACGGTGACGTGGTTTCACCCCGACGGGGAAAAGGCATTGTACGATGTGTGTATCGCCCGCGTGCTCGGCCGCGGGAACGGGCACCGGTCCATCCGTGTCGACCCGAATCTGACGCAGCAGGAGCGCGACGAGAAGATGACGCGCACGCGCTCGTTTGTGCGCAAGGCGGTGCGTGACTGCGAGACGCCAAGGGATCCGCCAGAGTTGGTGCTGGAGCTGGACGTCACCTCGCCACTCAGCGACATGGTGCGGATGATATGGGAAAAGCTGCAGGCCAACGGCACACACACGCTGCCGCCTGTCACGGACGAGGACGTGAACGAGGCGATCAGCTTGGCTCACCAATACGAATCGCATCTTCACAACTTGCCGCGCGCCCCGACTTACGCCTGCATCGGCATAGAGAAACAACAGGATGTAGAGAAGCTACTCGCATTGGTGCCTCCGGAGTTCACTGCAGGGCAGGTGGTGCAGCGCGAGTTCCACGTCACGACAAAGTACTTCGGCGGCGAGATGGACCCCGTGGCATTTGTCACGCTCGCCAAACTCCTCGGTCAGTCTGTCACGCTCACCTTAGAGTCTGTCGTCGCCGATGCGGACGGAGTGGCGATCACCGTGCGCCGCGACGACGCACACTACCCCTGCGCGAACCCCATACCGCACATCACCATCTCGAACCGCAAAGGAGTGCCGCCCAAGTACAGCAACGATCTGATATCCCCCACGACTTACCCGGGCGATCCTGCGAAGAGGAAGGTGTTGCAACTGCCAGCAAACTGCACTGTAATGGGCATCTTTGAGTTCCGATGAGGCGGTGCGCGGGTGTTTGTCGCTTCAACGGTGGTCGTGGTCGCTTCTTCTCGGGAAACCATGTAGCCTCCCTCGCTTATATCACACTCTCGTCTCACCCTTTCTCGGTTTGACCCTCTCCCTGCGTGTGCGCACATGGGAATGGGTGAGGCAGGTGTTGCAGGCTGACTGAAAGGATGGAGCACGAGCCAATCCTAATCGGCTCTCGCGCCGTGCAGAGCACCGCTGCACAACTCCCTCTTGCCGTGTGCTTTTTTTTTCTATTACTGGTTTTCTTGCCTTTCTCTCTCTCATGATCGTCTCCCTCTTGTGCGCGCAGCCTTCTCAGGGACAAGTCTACCTCTTGCGCATCGGCACGGGTCTAACCTGTGCGCGCTCGCTGACTTGACACAGTTCGTGAACAAGGCCCCTTCACGTTGCTGATGCTGTGGCCGAGCACTTCGTCACTTCACTGTCAACGTGAGCACTAGAATGCAGCAGTTTCCAGCGCTCAAAATGACGTTGAACATGAATGCGCAACAGCCCCACGCTTGTTTTGCTGCTGAAAGGCAACAGAAACGCTCTCAACACTTGCTCAGCCTCCCTGTTTTCGCTCCTCTCGCCTCTCTCTGACAACACGCGCCCACGCACATATGCATCTCTGCAGTGAAAGGTGCGCTCTGCGGCGCCAATACCCTCCCTCGGCGCTCTCCTCGTATCTTTCTTTTATTCTACCGACATATTTGTGTTTGCTTGAGGGGGAGGGGAGGGTGTTGTCTCCCCCTGCGCATCTCCGTGTTCCATTCAACCGCCACTCTCCTCTCCGCCCGGGCATCTTGCTCAGCTCTTCACATCCTATTCTGCTGCACTTGAGTGGCGCATACGTTTTTTTTTTTCTTCTCCATTGTCGAAGGAAACTGAGGCGCGCCTCAGGTCGCTACCGCTAGCCCTCGACTTTACGCGAGACGTTTCACCAACGCGGAGGAGGCGCGAGCAACACCTACAAGCAACGCCTCCAGCTGCCCAGCCACGCAACGTCTGTTTGCTTTTTGTCTTCCCCGTTTTACTTACCCTTTTTCGTTGGCTACTTTCTGTCTTTCGGTTACCTGATCAAGTCATCTCATAACATTCCTGCAGCTTCTTGCGACGCCCAGCCGGAGGCGTGGAGCGGTGCACCGGTGCTTCCCTCACGTGCCTCCTGCAAGCCTTCGCGCCCTCTACTCCCTGGTAGCGTCTGCGGTTTCCCTGCATTGGCGCACTTTCTTTTTCACCTGGAGTGTCTTTAGCGCGGCAGCGGCGTTGTCATCAGCCTGCGGTGGGCTGCGTGTGTGCGCGCATATTTATTGTTCTTTCCTCTTTCTTGTTCCTTTCGCTTACGCCCCTCCCATCTTTCCCCCATCTGCACTACTCCGTCTTGCCCTCCCTCAGCCGGACCCTTTCTGCTGCCGACCTCCTCCGTCCCTCCCCCATCGTCTTCCTCTTCTCTCTCTTTCGCCTTACTCTTCCCCCTCCCATCCTCCGACACACACACACTCCTGGTCTCACCCCTCGCGCTTTCACTGGCCCATAACGAGAACACCTTCCGCGCATGCGACCGAGGACGCTGTCTGCGTGTGTGCGCGCCTCATTCTTTCCCACTCTCTCTCCCTTGGCTCTTTGCATTGGCTTGTGTGCGTTTCTCGTTGAGTATGCGTCGCTTCGTTCTCCCCTTTCTGCCCACCCACTCCCCCCCCCGCCCATCTTCGGCTCGCGAGTGTACACCGGTCTTCCGCAGACATCGTTCTGTGCCGAATATTCCCGTGCTTTCCTGTCCCTCTTTTGTTTTTGTTTTGCTGACAAGTCTGGTTCGTTGGCTTAGTCGCCGTCCCCCCTTCCCTCCTTCCCCCTCCCTCCTCTCCTCCCTCTCGCGCTTTTTTGTCTGCGGTTTGCCTGCGCCTCGTTTTGGCGGCCACGTGTGGGCCATCGCTCCAGTGCGCGTGTCTTTTTTGTTTTTTGTGCGTGGGCGTGGGCGTGCCTTTGCAGCTTTTTTTTTGTTTTGCTCTGTTCGTTGCTGTTGTTGTTGTTGTCGCTGCCGTGGTTGGTGTGGCCGATTTTGCTTTGTGGTTTGTGTCCGAGGGAGCGTCTTTGGTTTGTCTTTCGTGGGAGGGAGGGCTGTGCATACCTCTAATGAGACGCTGCTTGCTGCTGCTGCGTTTTGGTGTGTTTCCTTTTTTTTTTCGTGTCTAACTACCTCCTCCTCCCTGCACGCAGGCGACGTTCTACGTGGATCTCACAATGGACACGGCACCGACTACTCTTTTCGTCGTGCTACACAACAAGCAGCGATACGCCATCCCGGTGAACGCCGCTGGCATCCAAGTCGGTCCCCCAGTGCTCTATCCAAATCCAAATCGCCGCAAGAGAGGCGGCTACGGGCCTGGCACCGTTGACGGGTCGTCACTGAGTCGGCCACCGCTCTCCTCGGTGTCGGAAAGCACAGATAGCCGTCTCTCCTCCACTTCGGAGAGCACCACCCTGCATAGGAGCAGTCGCTCTCGCAGCGACTGCTCCGTGTGCTTCACAGACGCACCGGCCGAAGACGTGAATGACGGCGACCTCGTGCAGCTCTCGACGGCTGCGGCGCTGTGGCTGCAACTACCGCAGCCGTCGATTCTGCGGAAGAGTAGCGGCCTTCTTCATGCCTTGCCGCCGCTCTTCGACTTTGACTACAAGTCGCCGCACACCCCACGGCAGTCTCCGACGGAGCTGAAGCAACATCTACCAGCCTCTTCAGTCAACTCCCAAGGCAACGAGAAGGGCGCGGAGAGCGCCAAGCAGGAGCACTGTTGCACTTTCTGTCCTCGAGTGTCGTCTGCAGCGGCGGTGGCACACCGTCACTTGTTCTCTCCGCCCGCTGCTCACCGCCCACCGAGCAATAACAGCGATCCCGCCTTGCGCTTCGTGATGCACGGAGACATCGGGGATGCAGCGGCGGTGTCGCGGATGGTGCATCAGCTGCCGATGTCCGAAGCCACGCACGTACAGCACTCGCTGGGTGGAGGTTCTGAGGCAACTGCCAAAGCAGCGCCATCGACCCCGAAGCAGCCACCAGCTGTGATGTCCAAGAGCACAGCAGCCTCTGCGCCCCGTCCGCCGCAGTCGTTATTGGCAGCGTTGGAAGCCCGGTCGATGCAAACAGTGGCATCGGATGGGCCCTATGGTCCCACGCATGCCTCTTACCGACGCATTATCCCAGAGTACCAGACTGACAAGGCAGAGGGGACAGCCTCACAGGGGAACGGCAGGGATGAGGCGACCCCTACCGCGCCGACGGCTCGAAAGCCGCTGAAGCATCCTCCCCGCATCAAAGGCGAGAGCACCGCACGAATACCGCGCACGCAAGCGGCTGTGGTGGAAGACGATAAGGCGAGCCGAATCGCCTCGGACCTCACACAAGGCTCGTACAGCATCTACTGCATGCCGTCACTAAACATACTCACACCGACGAGCAGAGAGGACAACAGCTGCGACATGAGCCTTCTACCTATGCACGATGCGGTGGCCGGCAAGGAGCCGATCCACCGAGAGGTGCAGCTCTCTGAAATGGAATGCCTCATGGACCGTTACTTCTACGGAGGACAGCCATCGTCGGCCGCAGGTGATGTGCGACCTATCAGTCCGTTGGACAACTACGAAGAGGGCATGGAGAGCAGCGCCATTTGGAAACCGCAGCCACCACACATAGACGACAAGGCGACACCACAGTCGCAGCAGTCAACTGTTGTCCCGAAAGGCACACCAGAGAATGTGCTGTCGTTGCCGAGGGACGCCGCGTATGCAGACTACGAGTACGTGAACCCCTCTACCCCAATCACTGTAAGCGTGTTTGCTGCGCCCTCACCTCTCTCCGTGGAGGGTTTCTCACGCACCTCACTCTACGGAGGTCAGCATGCCGCAGCGCGCGCACTACCATCGCGCGAGGCTCACAACTCGATCAGGGAGAGGGGAAGGTATGCAATGCTGACTCTCCTGCGGCGTTTTGCCTCCACCGGACATCTAAAACCTAAGCCTGCCGTCGCGGCGGAAGAGTCTACCGTGAGCGCCGACTTCGAAAGCAACGAGCACGGAAAGCCGATGGTCAGCGAGTGGCCAAGCTCAACTGAAGCACTGACTTCGTTGACGACCGCATCATCGACTGACACATCTTGCTCAGAAAATGAGAGCCTCCGCTCGACCTCCGTGAGCGACTTCGAGGAGGATGACGAGGACGCAGCCGAGATGGTCAACTCTGTTGAATCTCAATCCCTCAGCAGTCCCGAGAAGAGTCCCTCGCCACCGCAGTCCTCGAAAGGCGTCAAGAATGGGCATCAGTGGCGATGGTCGTCGATTCGAGAGCGTCTGATGCGGCCACTAATACCGGTGCCGTCGGATATCAAAGAGCCGCGACTTCCGAGTTTGCAGAAGTGGTATCGCGCCAAGATCAAGGCTAAAGTGAAAGAGGCTCTTCAGAGTGGCCGTGCAAGCGACTCGAGCGCCACGCTTGATCCCTTGTACCTGTACGACCGGCCCAAGAAGACGATAAAGTGAGTCACTGTCCCATATCTGTCAAGGGGAGAAGTGGGGTTGCCACCATGTGTTCACGCTCGTCCCTGTATTTGCTCTCTTATTTGTTCACTTGTATAACGTGAAGCGCTGCAGCAGCGCATGCGCGACTTTGCCATTTTTGTTGTTGTCTGCTTTGGGGGGTTGCGTTATGGTGCGTTTATGTGCATGCCATGTCGAAAATTCTGTTGGCGTGTATGCGCTTGTGTATGCATGTGTATGTGTGTCTGTGTGGGCCTGTGCTCATCTTTTTTTGTTCCCCCCCCCGTCCCATTCCGTCTGTGCCCTCCTTCCACATTGCACTGCTGCCACCCTCTCTTGTTGCGTCTTGTACACGTGTGTATGTGTATGTGTGTGTTACACCACTTTTGGATTTTCAGCGGTGCCCTCCTCTATCTGTCTTTTCTCTCTCCCCCTCTTTCTTCGTCCCCCCCCCTTCCCCCTCTCCCGTCTATGTGGGAAGGTCCTGTTGCTTGTTTCCGTTCTCTTCTCTTGCTTCTCGCCTATGCGTGTGCTCGGCACGTGTGTCTCACATTCTCGCCATCTCGTCTCTCTCTCTCGCGTGTGTGTGTGCGCGCGCGTGTCCAGGAAAGCGAGAGAGCACAATCAATCAGCCAAACAGAAAGAGGACGGCACTGAAACCACAGCGTGTGGGCCACCCCCCCCCGATGTTCGCACGTCCACCACCACCACCACTCCACCCTCCTGTTCTCTTTTTGTCTGCTGCACTTTCTCCACGTGACTCTGTGTGGTGCCCTCCTTCTTTTTTTTTATTTGTGTTACCTTCTATGACCCACACGGCGAGGGCGCACCTCCGTGCGTGCTATCTCAGCGTCCACTGCACCCACTCTCTGCGTGGGGCGGCCAGTTAGCCCACCCCCCCCTCTATTCCTGCAAAATGTCGAGCCACTTCTGCCGGTCGCATGGCCTAGTGCCTACGCCGTAGGGGAGGCCAGAGCCATCTACCGCTGCTGATGTCGGCGGTCAGGGCCTGGGTGGCGTTGCGTCGTAGCGGTCTGCGACAGTGAAGACGTATGTGCCCCGTTTATATAATAGGCAAAGTACCGACTTGGCTCCAGCGCGTCTCACCCGTCCCTCACACTGCCTGCTGGTGGAGGGAGGCTGAGCCACCCCG
>NC_018258.1:1022807-1045476 GCF_000227135.1 Leishmania donovani | reverse complement strand
TGTAGAGTGGAGGGTGAACCCGTGTTGTATGCCAGCGAAATGGGCGTGCTCGAACAAAATCAAAAGTGCGCCTCATACGTGTTTCCTCTGATTTGCCCTTCAGCCCTTCGTCGTGTTCTCAACACTCCTGCAACGCTCGTTCTCCGTCGACGCCCTCTTTCTCTGTCTCTCTTTCTGCGCGCACGCGTCTGCCTCATCTCCTTTTTCTTTTATCGATCCCTTACTCCGCACATCTCAAGTGTGCTGGCACCTGCGTCCGTCTGTGCGCCGGTCGTTGTCCCCTCCCCCGCGCCCTTTGCCTTCGGGTGCCTTCCCTTCATAATACACGTTCACAGCCGATTTTTGGTGCCAACGCACCCACACCCTTATTTTATTCTACACGCATTCAGTCCCCCCCCCCTCGTTCTGCAATGTTCCGCCCGGCCGAGGATCACATGCAGCGCATGGCGGGCTACCACATGCAGCGTGGCGCCGTACATGATATGGGCATGATCCTCCGCATGGAAGAAGAGCAGATGCTCATGAGGCAGATGCAGGAGATGGAGATGATGCAGATGCAGGCCATGGGCGGCATGCCGCCCTGTGGGGACGGGCAGTGGGCCTCCCCGCAACAGCAGCAGCAAAGCGTGGGCAGCTTACCGGGGTCCACTGGACCTGTGAGTTTGCCTGATACTATACCGAGCTCGACTGTCCAGCCTCCAGCGGCCCGCGCGGGCAACGCGTCCACCTCTCCTCAATGGGCGGTCAATCCGACGATCAAAGGCGATGCGAACAGCCAGTCTCCGTCTACCACTGCTGCCAGTCGCGGCCTTGGTCTTGATGGTGTGCCATCTCCGCTGGGAACCTCCTCCACCCACGCGCCGAAAGGCCTCTACAGCACGACGCCGTCCATGAATGATGCCAATGGTCCCGCCGCGGCGCACGATACAATGTACAATGTCAGCAGCGTGTACGGTGGCAACCCCAGCGCCTATGCCCCGGCATTCACGGGCGGCGGCCTCAACGAGAATGGCTCCAGCGCTGTCGGCTACTCCATGTACGACGCAAACAACGCCAGCAGCATGTACCAGCAGCCATCGCCGTCTTCGGGTGCAACTAACGCGAGTGACGCGAAGGCCGCGCCTGCTGCTGGCGCTCCCGCCCCTGGCAACGCTTCAAAGGCAGTCACACCGGCGCTGCAGCGCAAGTCGTCGGCCACTTCCCTCGAAAAGAAGAGCTCCACGGCCAGCATGAACCCGAGCGACAGTGCCTCCGCCTCAACGACGCACCGCAGCCGCGAGATTCGCCAGAAGAACAGCGAGCTGAAGCGGCAGAACTCTAGTGGTATCATCAACGGCGGCTCCTCCAGCCGCCCCGCCTCCGCAGAAAAGCGCTCGTCCTCAAGGCACAAGAACAAGTGCCCGTCTTCCCCGTCCTCCTCCAAGGACAAGAATACGCGCCAGGCGTTCGCATCGTCCTCTGCCAGGGGCAAAGGCAAGAAGCACCACTAGTACCCATCGTCGGCCAAGCAGAGCTCCCATCACACGTAATGGGTAGGCGTCTGATTCGCGAGAGCGACTAAACTGAGGTGCTGAGGCCAACGTAGCAGATGTGCCTCGATGCACTAAGCTTGTTTTCCCCTCAATGCCACGTCGACAGATTGAGCAGGCGCGCAGTTGTAGATGCACTCCCACGTGAAAAGCTGTAATGCGCGCCGTAAACCGTGGAAAACGACGCTTTTTCTTCTCGAGTGGTGTCCGCACCCGGAGAAAGGTATGTGCTGCTTCGTGCAAGCAGCCCTGCGGGCTTTCTGTATGCCGTTTTAGCGTGCGGACGCCTACTGTGTTCTCTGCTATGTGCTTATTTATTTGGCCTGTGTGTTTCCAAGATCATCGCCTTCGCTGTTGTATTGTGTCCCTCCATCGCCATCCTTTTTTTTTTTCGTTGTTGTTGTTGTGCTCGCTTTACCTCGTGCACGCGTCGTTCTTCATGACGGCGTACGGGCAAAGGGAGGCAACGGTGCGTCGTCGTCTTCCTTATTCGCGTTTGTATGTGCATGTCCCTGTGCACATACGTCGCCGAGCCTCCCTCCCGCCCTATCTCTCTGTTTATGTGTGTTACTGTGCCCTTCAGCTCTTCCAGTTGGTGCCTTTTTTTTTGTTTGTTTGTTTTTTTGCTGTCTTTGTTCGAGGGGGAAGCGTGAGATGTTCCTTTTCGTCACGGCTGTGCTAGTCGCTTGGTCTCTGACTTGATCATTTAAGCTGCATGGCGCGCCGCAACCGCCTTTCGTTCTGACGCTCTGATCCCCATGTGTGTTTCTTGTTTACTCCCTCCCTGTCTGTTGATCTCTATATGCCGGTGTACACTTCTGTGTCGATGGCATGGCCAGCGAAGTAGACAACGCGGCCGGCCAGCGTGCAACGACAGTTCGACGCAGAATAGAATGATCAGTGCGACGTTTTAACGTGCGTGACGCCGCGGTCATGCACGATTAGTCCATCTCGGGGTGAAGCGTCCTCCAGCAACGCGACTGTGTTTCTCGTTTGCTCGCCGCACGCCGATCTCGATGGAGTAGAACGTGGAAACGAAGGAAAAAAAGGATTCATGATTCTTTACGTTGTTCTTTTCTTTTTGTTGTTGTTCTTCCTTGCGCATCCCTCATCCTTTCGTTTTGTTTTTCTGTCGTTGTTGTCGCACGTTCTGTGGTCGTCCGCTTCCTCATTGTGGCTTCCATAGTCCTTGTTCTGTTTTGTTCGTCTCTCCCTATGCCTTTCACACGCTCTGTTCCCCATGTGCACAGCATCGATGCGCTCTTCACTGAGTGTTTTTTTTTTCTTTTCCCTCTCCCTCTCTCCCCCTCTCTGCGCGCTTGAGGTGAAACGTTGCACTGCTGCGATTACCGTAGTCAGTGAAGGCGCGGCCCCTTCTGTTGCCGTCTTCATCTCTCCCTATTTCCGTTCTTTGGCTGTGCCCTGCATCTGTCTTTCCTGCACACCAGTGCTGCGTGCTCGCTGTGTATGACGTGTGGTTTCCTCGCGTTCTTCTGCATGTCTTGTGTGTTTGCCCCTACACGCAAGGCTCACTGTTCCATCTTGAGGTCCCCGCGCCCGGGAAGGGGGATGGAGCGGGAACTCTGAGATGTGGGAGTAGCGCAAGACTCGGAGTCGTCGCCAGAAGCACAAGCCTGCTGCCGTACGAAGCGCCCAGCGCTGTCGCCGTTCTCGCATGCCTTTCTCTCAGCTCGTCTGACTCTCTATATCGCCCTCTTTTGCAGACTTCTGAAAAGACAGGGCAGGGGAGGGGGGTTGCGCAAGGCAGCCGCATCGCATCTGTGCATCTCTGGACTGCCCGTGGCCGCCCTTCTTTCGATGTCTGTGCATCTTTTTCTGTTCGATCCGCTCAACGGCGCGTGCGAACTGCCTGCGCGTGTGCTGATGATCGGCGGGTCAGACGAGATAGGTGCAGGCTTGACGGCACGCGTAGCTGCGTCTGGGTGTCTTGCTGCACATGTGCGTGTTTGCTGGCTGCGTTGCGCCTTTCAGCGCCTCTGCTATAGTGCTTGTTCTTTCTTGTGTCGTTTCTACCGTCACCAACGGTCCGGCCATGCGGTAGATATAGCCGTTGTCTTCGGATATAACCTAGTCATCATCGTTGTGTCGCTCGATGTCTGCCCTTGGTCTTCCATTCACTGTCAGCGTTGGTTCGGTGGTAGGGCTGGTGCTGTCTCTCTCCTCTGTTTTTTGCTGTTGTCGTTCGAGCCTGGTATACATCGAGAAGCGAAAGCGAAGAAATCGAGCATAGGCGCTCGCTTCAGCCGTGCCTGCGTTGATTCGAACAGACGAGTGCAGCGATCTGTTTTATATGCCTGATGAAACCTCCGCTGGAACGCACAGTTATTCCTTGTAGTGGGGTGCAGACGGTGCTTCACCTCCGCGCCAGCTGTCAATGATGGCTGATATGCACGCATAGGGGATAGCCGTGCACCTGATTAGGCGATCACCTACAGTCGCCAGGGTTGCGAGGCCACTGACCTGCACAGAAATCATCCCCAGTGTGCGTCCCATTCATCTCCGCTCTCGCTCCGCCGCCTTTCTTTTCCTTTTCACGAACTAAAATGACGATTCCGCTTGATGAACTCGTGGAATGCGTGTCCGCAGTTCTTGAATCGGGACTGCCGTGTTTTTCCCACTGTCACTACCACATTCGGCGGTGTCACGCGCAAGCATTGTCTCTAGGGCCGTCCCGCCTCTTTTGTACCTGTTGCTGGCCTATTCAAGGTAGCCGCGAAGATACACCGGCTGCTCGCATCCGGCTCTCGCGGATCGGCCCCCTTCCCCACTCATCCCTCTCTCATCTCCGGACCGATTTGCGGTTTCTCTTTCTTCTCCGTCCTGGCAAGAGCGCTGCCACATAATCCCCGCCCCATTCGTGTTTTTTCTTCTGTTTTCGGTTTGCGCTCTTCTGCGAGCGTGTATTCGCTGATTTCCACTGCGGCGCCGTTCCGCGACGAGGAGGACAGCGGGTCTGCATGCCTGCGGCCCACATCCACACACACGCGCGCGCGCACGAACGCAGAGAAGCATACGACGTCTTCGAGGAGAGGGCCGACAGCGAACAGCATCGCTGCGCAGGTGTTCCCCTCCCCTTCCCCTTCCCCTTCACTCACGCTTCTCCTCGCGGTGATCGTGTTACTTCTCCGCATTTCTCTTTATATACACGCATATGTATACCTATATACCTAACCTTTTTTCGCACCCCTCTTACCGTCTTGTGCGTGCGTGTGTGTGAGTGTTTGTGTTCGTTTTTGCTTGTCTACCTCCCTGCAACCTCGACGGTAACGTGTCTGCATGTGTACACGTTTTCCTGCCTCCTGTCCCCTCCATCCGCTCTCGCTGTGCTGGCCGCTCCTGCACGTGGGCTCTCCTTTGCGGAAGCACGCACACCCACCCAGTCACCCAGCCACCCATCCACACCTTCTCTCTTCCTCCTTCCTTTCCTCCTTTTCTTTCTGGGCTAGCTCGCTTCTGCAGTGCAGTAGACTCCGTGTCTGGCACCTCTATATATATGTGCATGTATACATCTATAGATGGTCCTGTCGCGTGTCTTTCTCTCCGTTTTTCCTTTCCTCTGCCCATTCCGACCTGCGTCTGTCTGTGTTTGTCGGCTCGTGTAGCTTCGACTCTCCGCGTTTTTTTTTGTTCGTTTTTCGTTCGCCGTGACCACACGCATTGAGCGAGCGAGGGCGCGGTAACTCGCCCGAGTGGCTGGCTCCCTGTTGTACCTGTCCTGTATATGTCGCTGCTCGATGTGTAAGCCAGCCCCCTTCTCCTCCCCCTTCCCCCTTTCCCCTCCCAGTGATGCGGGTTCGCTTTTCGTCTCCCCATTCGTCGATCGTTGTACTCTGAAGAGACTTCGCTGTTGTGATTCGCCTCTGCTTTTCTTTTTTGTCGTTTTTTTTTTCGCATAGAAGCGGAAGTGCGAGCGAGAGCGGAAGACGGTGTCTTGTGCGCTTGGCCTCCCATTGCAGAGCCTTGGCTGCACCCGCGCATGGCGGAGAACCACAGCACCGAGAGCGAGGGGAAATGAACTGCCGCTACGTGTATGATGAATCAGCCAGCCTAACGTCGCCTCTGACCACAGCGGTCGGCTCCGTCGGCGGCAACCCGTCGGCATCGCGCAGCGGTAATCCAACCAGCAGCATGGATGACTTCCAGATGCCGACTGCCCATGGCAGCTTCCTGTCGCACAGCGAGTATGGCATCCCTCTCATTCATGATATCGATGGGCCACCGAGAAACACGCAGGCGCACCCGTACCCTTCGTCACCGCTCGCCTCGCCACAAGTCCCTGCCGACAGAACCAAACCACACACACGTCTGGGGCCGAATCGGCAGAGGTACCCGGGCAGCTTGCGAGGTGGAAGCATCGATTCGGAGAAGCTGGACTGCGTAGCGGGTTCCACGAATAAGATGAACGGCTCCCCAGTGAGAGCGTTGGTCCCGAATGTATGTGGTGACCTCTTTGACTCACAAAACTCCCTCACGAACATGTATGACGACTACACAAGCAGCAGCAGCAGCAGTAGCAGCGCGAGCGGCAGCGGCAGGCTTCCTGACCTCTCTGTGGCTAGCCCCTCCGGAGAGGGTGGAGGACTGGGCAAGAGCCACATCGACATGGCAGTCTGTGGGGTTTTCATGAACTCGGTTCGGCGACTTCCGGGATTCGGCGCTATTCAGGACTCGGTGGACGCAACTAAACGAGCGTCTTTGCCAAAGGCGACCGACTCGCTCCTGCCCATCGTTGGCACGACTCCAGCCGCAAAAAATCGAAGCGACCGACGCAGGTTGCAGGACAGCAGCAACCGTACTGTGAGCAACACTGAGCCGACAGCTGGATTGCAGAAATTATCCACAAGCGCCACCTGCACCGCTCAGTTAGCCTCGGGTGCTGTGGCAACTGGACGCATTGAAGTACCATCCTCGGCAGTGACGTTGTCGCCGCCCTCTGCTGAGTTCACGATTTTCTTCGACAGCCCGCTGATCAAGGACAGAGGCGATGCAGCGAGATCGCCAGGACGCCAAAACCAACTATCATCGCTGGCACTCGCCTCACCGAGCTCGTTCAACCCTCCCCGCGGTGCTGAGGGCAAGGCTGAGAAGGCAGGTGGCTGGACAACGACTAACGTGGGGGTAGAGGGCGGCCCAGACAGGTCGGGCTCTCACCGCAGCACGTTTGGCGGTGTGTGGAGCAGCGGGGAGCGCAGCGATATGTCACCTTCCCCACACCGGCAGTCAAGCACCAGAAGCCTTCACATGCGCTCTGCAAGCAGCAACTTGAATTGCAGCGGCAGCGGTACAAGTGGGCTGTCACGTATACCGCAGCGACGCGCTGCCTCTGAGCCGTCTCCTATGGTGTTCCATGAAGGGCACCATCTTTCCCTCCGTCGCACAGTGCAGCCTTCCATGCAGCCGGTGTCTCAAGTGCACACCTCTTCTGGCGTGCACGAAGCGGGCAGCACAGATGGTAGTGTATACAACAACAGAGGCAAGGAAGAGGTGGATGGCTCGCCACTTGCTCACCGGCCTGTGTACGACCTCAGCTGTGTGACAGGCTCCCTAGAAGACGCCGCAGAGGTGGTGCTCGATTCGCCTCACTTTGATACGGACGACCTCGGCGGCGGCGGCGGCGGCGATGGCTACGGTGACCTTGTGAGCCGACATGGCGAGTTGGGGGAGCGGGTGCTGCTAAATTTGGTGGAGCCTCCGTCCCCTGCACTGTCGTCGCGGCGAACGAAAAAGCAACCTCCGAAGAATTCGGCAGCTCTACCGAAGGCGACGCCACCTGCCCTCACTCTGCTGCATGCGCCACCCATGCTGAGCAAGAGGCTCCTCACGTTGAGGCAAGTCCGCACGAACACTTCAGCGATGATGGAAAGCGGACATCTAAAGTTAAGTCTCGAAGGTGGCGCTGGTGCGAAGCGGTCTAACGAGGAGGCGGCGAGCGAGTCATCCGCGTCCGGTAGCACGACGCCGTCGTATCTGGCCGATCTCAATACCCCTTTCTCGCCAACCCGCCCTCTAACAACGCGAGCACCGCGTTCACCGCTGCAGAATGCTCGCAATGAAAAAGCTCTCGGCGCCGTCGTCCCTGGAGAAACTCCGCGCCTCTCCACGTCACGGGTGCTCTCTCCCTCGCCAACCTTGAGAATGAGCAATTCTGTGCAGCCGATGTACGCGGCCGTGCTCAGTGGCGAACCCCAAAAGCCGCGGAGGCGGCCTCACAGCAGAGTCCGCATCTGCACGGGTACACAGGAGATCGATGACAATCCCGTGACCTCGAAGGCGCCGTGGCCGCTTCCGAAGCCACCGTCGAGCATCGTTGTCAAACGTCGTCTCTTTGATCCGAAGCGCCCGCGTCTACGTGGCCCCCGCACACGTGAACTGCCGGACGGAAAGCGGCAAGCTAACTGGACGGCTCCTGAGACGCACTACACGACCACGCTGGCGGACTTGGCAGCGTACGACGAGGACGAAGATGACATGCCGCAGTGGCACCTTACGGATGCCTTGTGGAGCGACGAAGTCATCCGCACGGATGTGGCGGTTTCTCGGCAGTCAGAGGTGCGAGACAGCCGCCCATCGTCGAGCTTGACACCGGCTGTGGAAAGTGGCGTAGTTGGAGCCATGGTGCTAAATCAATCCCCGGCATCGACGCCGACGGTGCCACACATGTCGTCGTTGCAGTCAGCGACATTCTCTACTTCACCCGAGGCACCAGCCGTCGCGGCGGCAAATATGACCATACCAGGTGGTTTGCAACTCGCGCGCTTGGCGTCGCTGACCGCTGCGGCATCAAGAGATGCTCACGCAAGTGCCGTACAGGACTTGCAGAGCACCTCTCTGAAAATTGGTCGCCGGGCCGGCGGCATTGTTGTGGATGAGGTGGATAAGGTGCTCCGCCTTCGCGGGGAGTCGGAGCTCGCACAGGTTCCCGGCGAGCTGCAAAGTGAGCCGTCCTCGCGGCCCTTTCACGGCAGCGGAGCACCTACGCCCACAAGCAGCGCCACGTCGCCGCGGCTAGGCACATCGACGCATCGCAGACATGCCAAGTCCGAAAATGTGGGGTGGCGAAGGCGTCAATGAAGGTGAAAACGTGCGCGGCAGCAACGTCCGCTCAATTACGACGCGTGGGCGGTAGCACGGCTGTGGCTACTGGAACCTGGTAGATGGCAAGCAACTCAACTCGTACTTCATGACAGGCATCGAGCCATCTGTCACGGACTCCTACGGTCTACCAACATGCCCGCGAAGCCCGATGCTGCCATCCTTTGCCCCCATCACGGGGCGCCGTTTCATTGGTGGTGCGGCTGTCATGGCGAGCGGCAAGGTCGGAAGCTCGAAAGGGTTTCGGAGCATTGGTATATCCACCCCATTTGAGGGCCGCAGGTCACCTAATACGCTTGCGAGGCCAGAACCGAGTCATGCGCGCCGCGGCGCGGCACATCGGCAACCGACCCTTCGCCTGTGCAGCACACGCTTCCAGCGTTTTGTCCCTATTCCTTCCTGCGCGCCTTCATCCCCTTTGGCTGGCAACCGTGAGGCTGCAGCTCTGTGGCTGTGGCCGTCCCTTTTTGTTTTGTTTTCTTCTGCTTTCCGCTGTGCGGCGTGCTCCCTCCCTTCCTCAAGCATCCTCTCCGCCATTTATCTGCATCACAGGCACCTTCGAGCGTCAGCGCACGGAAGACCAGCAGCACTTTCTGGCTGCCCACGGCTCAGTCACCTCTCACACTGGAATGGCGCATTTGAAGGACACTCTTCCGACCGTCGTGGTGCTGCTGCGTTCCACGCCGTGCTGTGTCTCTTTTCTGTGAATCGGTTGCGCCTTTCGCCCCACCCACCCACCCACCTCCGCCTCTCTTCTCGTCGCTGTGCATTGATATTTTTTTTCATTGCCTCATCATGGGTGGTGTGTCTCTTTTATTTGTTCCCGCGTCATGCACGGCTCGCTCGATTGAGCGTTCGCGTGGTATCCTTCGCTTTCTGTTCTGCGTTCTTCATTGTGGCTGTGGTGGCTCCCGTGACTTCCGTATCCCCTCGCTGGCGTCGCCTCGTGCGAGGCCCGCTCTCCGATGCAGTGCATTACGCTCTTTGCCTCCTCCGTCATGTACTCCCAACCCCCTCTTCTCTTTTTTGTTGCTTGCTTGGATGCATACTCAGTCATCTCCGTTGGCCTCCATACACCTGGATGCGTGCTAGTAGCAGGAAGCGCTTCAAAGTCTGCGCGTGGGTGCTTGCGCCAGTGCCCCCTCCTCCTTGACGACCACCTCGATGACTTCAGAGCTCTCTCCCCCCACCATCACCACCTTCTGGTGAGGGAGAGGAGTGGTTTCACGTGGACGGGAAGCGCGACGGACTAGTGCGGGGTGTTGGCCGATGACGTCACCATGCTCTCTTTCATCGCGTATGCATTTTTCTTTTCCGTCGTCCCCTCCCTCCGCCCTCTTTCGTTTCCCTTTTCCTCTCGCCGAGTGTAACCGCTTTTCGTGTGTGACGGTGGGGGCATGCCTGGGTTCTCGCGCGCTCCTGCGCTGATTTTGGTGTACCCAGCACCCTTTTTCAGCTCGCTATCATTCGCCTGCTGTGCGCTTCACATTATGCGCCTGTGTTGTTGATGCTGCTCTACCATCACGCACCCATTTCTATGTTTTTGTTTTGGCTCTTTTTTTTTTCCGGCTCTCTGTCTCCATGCGTCCCAGTGCGCGCGAACGCCCCTCCCCCTTTTCACCTTTTGCGTGGGTGGGTGTGCGTGTACCGCTTTACGACTTCCGAATGTGGGCGGACTTGATTGTGTTGCTGCGCGCTTTTTCATCCATTCCCTATAGGTCAAATGGCGCACATACAAGGCAGCCACTGTTCGCGTCATGCGATTGCTGTTTGCCCTCGCGGCCCCTAACGAATACAGAGAGACAAGCATGGGCTAAGCGCATCATCGTCTCTGCCTAGCGAGCCATTCAAGCGCTGAGAACGCCGTGCCCCACTCCTCGCAGCTCTGTGCTCGAGCGGGGCCTTTGGCCTGCGTGCCGCCACAGGTCTCATGCACTTTTACGGCTTCCATCTTTGAAGTCCCCTCCTTCCCCTCCCCAGCACGCGCTCCTCACGTTTCGGCTATGCTTGTACGTCCCTTGAGGAAAGAGCACCCGCGCACGCCTTCGCTCTCGTTTCCGGTGCCGAATTCGAGAAAATGCACAGGCACAACGACCTAAACCCAGCGCCCATCACAGCAGACTACTCGAGCAGCACACCACCTGTCGCTCAAGGATAGACTTTCCGGCGCTGCCGAGCCCCGAATGGGGCACGTACGAGCTACACAGGCTGCACAGCAATCGAAAAGCCACTATTGCCGAACGCGCGGCGGAGCTGTCGAAGCTGTTCGGCAAGTGCCCTCAGTACGATGAACGCGCTCCTGAGCCGATCTCGGCCTCCAGAAGTAGACCATCTTCGGAGTGCCGCATGCGTAGCGTGTTGCTGAGGCAGAAGCCCAAGGCAACCTTTTACCTACTGGAGACAGTTGCGCGTAGCCGCGGCACCAAGAACGTCTCCGGCGCACACTAATTCATTGATCCAGCGGCGGCACGTGACAGCCGTAGGTCAGCGGAGGGAGACGTCTCCACGTAGTGTTCGTGTTCCCGTAGCCTACGATCCAATAGGCCGTCGAGAATGGCAGGAGGCGGCCCATGCACTCCTCGAAAGTTCAGAGCTGGAAAAGGGGGGGCCATACTGCTCCGTGTCCGTGCAGTCACGGCATTCGTTGTCTATTGAGTGCGGTTGTACTGGCAGCAGTCGCGTCTGTGTAGAAAAAAAAAAAACAGAACGAAGAGCCCTCTTTTCACGAGGCACGACAGATGCGAGTCTGCATGGCACTGCCGCGGCACACAAGATGAAAAGGGCGAATTCACCTCTCCCCTGTCTCTCTATCTCTCCCTCGTGTATCACCAGGTCAGAGGGGAAGCCTCCAGCAGAAACAGCAGTGGTATCATCATCATCGGCGCTTCCTCTCTTCAGAGAGCGGCACACAACTCTACAAGGCTGCTGAATCGCTTCATTGTTCTTTCTATTCTGCCCCCCCCCTCCCCTGCCCCTTTCTGGCATCTCTGCTCCCCTGCCCTATCCTTCTTTCTGACTCCTCGGAGTCGCCGGCACGTCCCCTTTCACGCCTGCATAGCGTTGTGCCCGAAATTCCGAACGTGCATTCAGATCGCCCCATCACGCTCTCGTCTCTGCCGTTCTCGTTACTTGGCGTTTGCTTTCGCCAGTCTACTGTGTCTCGCAAATTCTTGAAGTTGAGATAGGCGTCGCACACCGTACTCAACTCGCAGCGAACCCTCTTCATTCTCCCACACCTTCCGCCTTTGCAGGTTCTGGAAGTTGGGCTGCGGTCATCTCACTTCTACTTTTCCATCTTCCTCACGCACACAACAGGCACGTCCATACTTTTCAGCCCCCACGCCTGTGCCTCTCTAGTTCGTGGAGGCACCTGACCCAGGCGGTGGCGCCCCACGACACCGACGCCACCTACTATCCGCCCACGCGCACCCCACCTGTGCGGTCGTGCGTGCGTGGATAAAAGCAACAGAAGAAGAGCGGACGGTTTTGCTCTCACTCTGTTTTCCTTGCGCGCAGCGGCGGGTCTTTTATTTTTCTGCTCCGTTCTTATCTGCTGTTTAGTTTTTTGTCGGCGTTGGTTTCCGAGTGCGAGGCGCACGTGTGTGGGCGGCGGACGAGTTCGAAACAGAGACGTCACCCCCCCCCCCCACACACACGCACACAACCACACCTCCCACCTCTCTTTTCTGTGGGCGTGCCTCCACCAACCACCAGGCGTCTGCGATTTCTCGTTCCTTTTTGTGTATGTATTGTGATCTCCTCTCACGTTTTTGCTTGTTGTTGTATTGTTGTTCTCACTGCTCTTGTCATCGTCGAGGTACTCGGCGCTGCAGAGCAAGTCGGCCGATACGCAAGAGAGCAACGAGCTCCATTTTCTAGTGGGTGCTCTGTGTGCGTGTGTCTGGAGAAGGCGCCCCTCTTTCCGCGTGGATCGAGGCAGCCCCCGCTTTCCTGTTGTTGTTGTTTTGATTTTCGCCTGTTGCATTCCTGTGCATTTTCGTTTCGCGGTTTACTCTTCCCATCACGCATTTGCATTTTCAAGCCGACCTTTTTGTTTTCTTTCCCGTCCACTGTGTCTCTGCGGCAGTGCGTGTCCGCTGGGTGAATAACGACGAAAGAAAAACAAAAACGGGACTCGTACGGCTATTGGTGAGTACCACGTCATTGGCTCATTTCCGGCTCGTGATTATCTCACCCTACTGGTTCCCTGCCTCATCGGCTTCTCTTTTCCTTTTTCTTTGGTGCTTCGGTGCACGGACTCAGCCTCTCCCGCCTCACGTGCTTGCCAGCCCAGCTCTGTCTCTATTCTCGCCCTCTGTGTGGGAGTGTGTCTGTGTGTACGTGTTGTTGGTGCTGCTCGGCAAACAAGCCTATAAACGCGCGCGCCTCCACACGCAAGCATACGCACCCATCAGCGCGGTGACATTCTCCCCATCCTCTCCCCTCGTGTTTTTTTTTTGCGTTTGCCGCCGTTGTCGTTTCTTTTTTTGTTGTTGTTTGTTTGTTTTCGCTTGATATCCCCTCGCGCTGTCGGCAACGTGTTGTTTGGGCGCGTGGCTTCCTCGTTCCCCCCCCCTCTCTCACGACCTTGCTGCGCACATACACACACACAGCTCCCATCCTCTCTGCACGGCGGCCCGCGGTCACTTCATTTTCTTTCTGGATCTTCTTCTCCCTCTCCTGGCGCAAAAGGGTCAGAGCCAATACAATGAGCCGCAGCCCCAAGCAGCACCGGCGCCAACAGACGGTTCACGTCCAGCAGCTTTCACCCACTGAGCTGTGCGAAGCAACACCGATACTGACAAGGGCAAGGTCGGTGTCCCCTTCACAGACGTCCGGGATCCTTCAACAACTCCATGTTGGAAACTCGGAAGATGCGGTAGGAATCGGCCTACCCTTTTTTCAGGCACAACCCATGCCTGACGTCTCGCCGCTAGCGACCCCGCATGCCTTCACGCACAATTCCCACTACTCACGCACGGCAAGTCTGGCATCATCGACGGAAGACTCTGTAGCAGCTGCCTCCGCTTGCTATCTGCATAATCGGGGCGCAAGGCCATCAGTGCACTGCGTGCCGACAAACCAGAGGGACTTTCAACTGGGCATGGTGCCACCTCCCTCCGCAAGCTTTCCGCACGTGCCACTCGTTGGGAACGAGAGCCACGCGTCCTTTTTGGCGAGCATCGTCACCGACCCAACGAGTCGGCGCAGCTCCTGCAGCTCCTCCAGCTCGCTTGCCGTGCAGCGCCGCGCACACAACGATGCCTCCCCTGTCTCTCTCGGCAACCCGTCGGTAATCCGCCACCTCACTAAGAGGCGGGAGCGGCGCATGTCGAAGGCAGCGAAGAGTGGGCGGAGTAGCCGCAGCAGCAGCATAGCAAGCTGTACCAAAGAGATAACGCCGCGCTCGCCGATAGAAGACCAGATCAGGGTGAGCCAACTCCCGCTCTACAAATCGTTTTTTTCGTCTGCGACGGTCTCACCGATTTTCAGCGCGGCGAGAAGGAAATCTTCTCGAGGAAGGGAGGCGCAGCCGGGGACGGGTGTCGCCGTCGACGTGTTGCCAAACGACGACAGTTTCTCCTACATCCTACATAGAGAAGAGGAGGAAACGGCTGTGAGGACGAAGTCTGGCGTGAAGATGGTCCGGAGAACTACGCAGGAAGTCCGCCTGCCGATTTCCGCCGACTCTCACCGAAGAAGCGACAGCCCCCGTGATCGAGGAGACGCCAGTCGGAGCAACAGTCGACGTCCCAGTGGTCCAGCGCCCTTTGATGAGACTCCATCAGCCGTGCCGTCCTTGTTTAGTGAGCCGTCGATAAACGACATGTTTTCGGGTATCCTCCTTTTGGGCGACGAGAGACGCGGAAAGGCCGATCAGTAGCCAAGTGACAAGTGTGTGCGCAGCCGTGGTCGCTCTACTGTGAAAGTTGAGCGCAATGTCAGTGGAGGTGATGATGTCGCCGCGGCTGCGGAAGCGAGGGTGACACTCTCCCCCCCGCTTCCAGCGCATGTCGAGAGCTCCGTAACGAATCCCGGAAAGCGAAGAAAGGCGAGGACTCGTCTTCCCATCCGCGGTCAACCAGCGAACGCATGCAATGGTCCGACCCCGTAGACTGTGGAGAACTGTTGATATCACGACACCCACGGTTCAGAGCACCTTCGCCGAGCGGAGCGCGTCGACATCGGCCACAAACGCGGCGACGCCCACCACCGAGTCCTCTAACTTCACGGTCGATGCCACGGAAGGGTCGACACTCAAGCAGATATCATCTTTCGGCGGCCTGTCTGGGCCTCCTTGCTCACCAGACGGCAGGCGGGACTAGCCCGCAGCGGCACAACATGTTATTGGAGGATCACGACTGCCACTCTGCTCAAACGTTCACCCTCGATGGAGACGGGAATACCCACTCTCTTACCGCGGCGGCCAGTGCAGCCGGTGCTCTTGTCGCCGGATGACTGCGATCACATGGCCGCCGCGTAATGTGGTAACCTCACTGACTCCGCCGCACTCCATGGCTCACTTCTATGAAAAGATGCTGCTAACGAAGCTGACGTCGTCGGCTGCTCGGCAGATGAGCGAGGCCAGCAACCGCGGTGGTCGAGTTTGTCGGGATGCGCATTCGGCGCCCTCGTCCTCTGAGGTCGTGCATCGCGTGCCGTTGGTTGTGGCATGTGCGCGTCAAAAGGGAGGCTGCTACCGGACCACGGAGGCGTTGTCGTGCAGCGCCCACGCAAGCGACCTCTTTGCCCGCGTGCAAGGCCCGGGAGGCGATTCGACCACAGCCCCAGCGGCGCGCATGCGCCCATAGAAGGGTGTAGTAAGAGATGCCCGCAAACAGGCGGGGGAGTGCCCCATCTTCTTGTGTGTTGTGCAGTGAGCGACTGGTGATTCGGAAACGCCTTTGGTGTTGCGCGTTTGCTGTTCTTCCCCGCTTCGCCTTGTGACTACTGCTGCCCTTCCCATTATCCAATCCAAATACGGGTGTGTGCGCATAGATGGTAGGGGTGGTGCTGCGGGGTGATGACTCATCATCTCTGCGTTGCCCTTCATCTCCTATGGATGTGTATTATTGTTGTTTCCGCCTTCATGCCGGCGCACCCCCGGCGGCCCCTCCTTCTATCGTGTGCCACCTCGTCTGGCTCGCTTCCTCCCTCACGTCTGCCTGCCCTATGCGCGTTTGTGCACGTATATGTATATACCGGTTTCTCTGTTCTTTTGGCTGGTGGCGTGCGTGCGCACGTCCATCTGTGTCGCGGGAGGGAGGAGGCAGGGGGTCTGTATCTGTGCACGTCTACATATCTGTATGCTCCTTGTACATGTGTGGTCGAGGCACATGAGGAGTCGCGACTACGTCCGTTTTAGCGTGGAAGCTACTGTCTCTGTGCATTTTTCTTTACCTTTTTCTCGTTTTCTCTACCGGTTTCCAATTCAGTGCTCATGTCCATGCGCCGCTTTTGAGCGTGCCAGTGCGATGCCGCGGGAGAGTCGATGATGTTTGCGGGTGCCCCCTCTTGTTCTCGTGGGGGATACTCGACGATATACCATACACACGCGCGCCGGCGAGCTGAGCATGACGCGTGGCCTGTTCTCTTTCTCCTTGTGTGTCTTTTGGATTTGTGTGTGTGCGTGCTTTTCCTCTATTGTCATTCTCCCGGCTTTCCTCTCCCTCGTGGCGGGGCGGGGGTAGCACACCTCTCAGCGCGTCGTATCTCAGGGTCTGATACACCTCCTTCCGCTCTCTGTGAAGAAGCCACTAAACCCCCCTCCTCCACACCTAACCTTGCCAATGCCGAGCTACTTCTGGTGCTGACATGGCCTAGTGCCTGCGGCATAGCGAGCTCCAAGCGATGTACCGCTGCTGATGTCGGCGGTCAGGTCCTGGATGGCGTGGTGCTGGAGTAACCTGCGGCGGCGAACACGCTTGCGCCATTCATATAATAGGCGAAGTGTGAGCATGCCATGAACGTATCTCACCTGGCCCTCGCTGCCAACTGGTGTGGGGAGCCTGAGGCGACCTGCGAGGCGGGGGTGGTGGGATGTGTTTGAGGCAGGTGCCGCGCTCCGATAACTGAGTCTGCAAATCGCTTTCACTCATGCCTGGAGCTGCCCCGCACCACGCGATGGGAACCTGCGACAGGTCTGGCAACGTAACGTTGAACTCACGTGGAAAAGCGAAATTCGCGCTTCACTGGAAAAAAAGATTTATACTCCCTGAAGAGGTGGTCTCTCTAGCCCGCTCTCTCCCTCTCATTGTTCCCAAAGAAGCGTGTGTATGTGTCTCGTTTTGGCCTGTCACCCACCTCTCCTTTTCCTTTCCTTCTCGCGCGCGTGCAGCGGTGCCGTCAGCGCATCGCCGCGCCGATCACTCCCAGTTGGTAGTATGTTTATCTGCACGAACGAGCGCAAGAAGTCTCAACGCGAGGCGAGAATGCAAGCAGCCATCTCTTTGATGTGCGTGGCCCTGTTGCAGGCCGCCCGGTGCTCGCCCTCTCGCACGGCACAGCCGAAATGGACAAGCGCGTTCAAATATAGCTGTGATTCGCTTGCTCTCTCCCTCCTCTTCTTTCGGTCTCGTCTCTCGCAGCTTAGCCGATCCCCTCGTCGGGGGCAGACGAAAACTCGTCCTGAGAGTGCGCTCGAAACTGCTGCTCAGGTTTCTTTGCAGCGCACTTCAGTGGATCGATATCGCGTTTCAGCAGCTACTCCGCGACACCCGTTGCTGACGGTCAAGCCTACACCGCTTCTCACTGGCGTTTCAGTTGCAAACACGGCTCATTGCTCTGGCAGAAGTTGTGGTCTGCAGCTGGTGCGATCCTACTCTTTCTTGAAGCGCGTTGCTTATCACTATTCATAAGAACTGGTGCTCTTTTTTTTTGCTGGTCGCCTTCTCTTGCTGTGAGCTCCACCTGTGACTCCCTCATTCCCAGGTAATGCCTGCTGCGGGTGACGGTGTCTGTGGGTGTCGTATTCACCGCCAGAATCGTCAGCGCAGCAGCCCGATTCAACATGCGCGTCGCTCCTCCAGCGCATCTCTGCCAGAGATGGCTGTCCGCCTTGCGGACGACTTTCGCCCGCGTAGCACGAAGAGTCAGCTGATAAGACGGGGTGGAGGTCGCTACAACGAGCCCTACGCAGCCATCGTCGAGCGCGACGATGCCGTTTCTGTTTTGTGCGTGCAGCTCACACGGCAGCAGGTGCTTGTGCGGCACATGCCAGAGGAGGAGTGGAATCGCATCGTGCGCGAGGGTGAGAAGGTTCATCCTGGCGTTGAAGGTAAGACCAGTCTGCACATTGTTGCACCGCCCGAGATGAGCACACTGCCGGCTGGCGCCGCCGAAGCCGCTGACGAGCCGCACAGCCCTGAGCAACAGGCGTCGCCTAGCACGGCAGCAGCGGAGCCACCCGTTTTCGATTACTTTGTGGCCCCGGAGAACCGCATTGAAAAACTAACGAGCACAAGCAAGGCGTCCTTCTTCTCCCAACTCCGCTTACGGGCGCACTATTCTCGGAAGGAGCTGGAGCGGATGGCTCGCGAGGATCGACGCGCGATGCTCTCGGTGGAGCGGCGCAACATCTTTCTGCGGCAGTATCAGCGGGACATGCAGCATCGCATGGCAGGCACACCACTGTATACGGTGGGGCGCGAGCTGCCAGAGGAGTTTATTCAGCTTTTCTTTATGTCCCAGGATCACCATGGTACGATGACCCGGCGTCCGGAGCGAAGCGATGCCGTCCGCACTCCTCAGGCTCAGCGCAGCTTGCAGAGGAGCGCTGGTGGGCGACATCTCTTCACCATTGATCGCAGCTTCACCTGCTTTGGCGAGCGCCTACCGTTTGCGGGTCAGGCTCCAGTGGACGGCTTCGTTGTCGTCACTGTCGCACCAACGGCGGACGCGTTCACCTCGGCGTGGGGGCTGTGGGATGAAGTGCACCGCCTCTCCAGTGATACGGAAGAGAAGCCGTTCGTTCCCTGCGACTACGGCTCCGCCGACTACTTGCCACGCGCGGGTCCTGATGACCCTCGCGATCCTGGTGAATGCTCAGAGGAGGGGGAAGCCGGCACCACGGCGAGTGCTGCCTAGACGGTATGCAGCTGCCCGATCGGCAATCAAGCTCCGCGCTGCCGCTGGCCACGACTGCGACAATGCCAAGAACGGAGTTAGTGCGTGGCAGGCCATCTCGTGCGTCCTTCCTGCCCGAGTCCTCACTGCTTTGCGCGCCCCCTCGTTCTCTACGCATTTGCTGCTTGCCTTCCTCTCTCTCTCCCGCCATTACTCCCCGCTGGTTCTCTCGTCTCTACGTGGCGGTGTCTCCATCCGCCCACACCTTCTCTGCCATTGATTGTGAGCAATCTTCTACGCACGTGTAACGGGCATGTACCCGCATGTGTGGAGCCTGCTATTTTTTTTTTCACTGTTTCCTCCCCCCCACCACCACCACCATCACCCTTCTTCGTGTCCCTCTCCGCACGCCCGAGCCGCTTCTTCTTGTTCGCTCGCGTGCTCCGCCTCTCTCTCTCGTCCTGTGACATCCTCGTCTTTTTGAAGGGCGACAATGGGGTGAAAGATGCATGGGGCGGGGCGCAACAGCAGCGGCAAAGACGACATCACCCCATTCTAGCTACTATTCGTTTACACCAGCAGCCCTCTTTTGTGTTTTAGCTGCGTCGTTTTCGACTGCTTTCGTTGCTGAGATCCTCTACATCATCGTGTGCGCGTCTTTCTGCGGTCTGACGTCTCTCTCTCCCCGCCGCGCGTGTGTGGGCGTTACTGAAAAACAACATGCAGGGAAGCCGTGCGTGTAGAATATAACCCCTTCCACCCTTATCAAGTCTGTATACAGGGGTTGTTCGATGCTGTGATCTGGATGGAGAGAGGCGTTTGTAGTGCTTCTATCCCATGCTTCCTTCCCTTCGTTTTCGCGGTGGCGGGTGTGTGCGTGTGCTTGTGAATGGCATGCAGCCGATGAAACTCAGAACCATCTGAGTGGTGCACATATGTTTGGCTTTCACAAAGCCACCACTCACTGCAGCTTCGCGTTTCCCAGTCGCTGGCATCACTGTGCATTCTATCTCAGCCCAGCACACACTGTATGGCCACGTCTTTTTCTTTTGGTGGAGACAGCTATGGCTTCGCGCCGGTCTTGCGACGGCGTCTACACGTACAGTCAACCGCACCTTCAATGAATAGAAGGAGCTCAGGAAAAAGCGGGGTGGGAGACGGGACAGAAAACACGGTGGAACGGCAGCGTGCCTCACATGGGTGATGCCACTCCCCTCCGTTCCATGAGAAACCGATAAAGGGACAGCAAAAGACAAATAACAGCGAAGCCGCGGCCACGTGTCGTGTGTCTTCTTTGTTTGTGTGCTGCTCCAAAACGAGAGTAGCGACGCATCACCACCATCGCCATCACCACCCTCTCCCCTCCCTCCCCTTATGTTCGTGGGTATGATCATGGCTTCGTTCGATGGCAGCGCGGTGGAGGGCGAAATGGGGCAAAACAAATCACAACAATCACAACGAATACATATATATAAATATAGAAGAAGAGTGTTTGTGCAGGGAACGTGTGGCATGTGTGTGCCGGCCGCTCGAGGCAAGCGTTTTGCAGATTTTGTTTTTTTTATTTTGTTTTCTCTGCTTTGACATCTACCCTTGACAGGAACAGCACCGTCGCGTTTTTTCGTCAACGCTGAAAAGCTGCCTGGCCCCCACCATCACCACCACCCTCTTATACACGGCAGTGCTGCTGATGGTCCTCCTCTACACGTAGAGAGGCAAGATCCAAGCTCCCTCGGCGACTCCCCTTGAGCAAGGTGTACCTTTTTCGGTATGCATGTGTGTTGTGTGTTGTGTGTGTGTGTGTGTTGCCACCATCATTGGCAAAGGACAGATTTGCTCCCTCAACGCATACATGGCTAAAAAAATGTCGGCACGGGCACAAGCAACAGCAGAAGCGAAAAGAACGAAAAAAAAAGAAAAAAGAAATGACAACTCGTGCGCACACGGAGGGCCACTGCAGTGAGCAGTGCCTGTTCTCGGCAGTAGTGCTTCTCTTCTCCTGAAAACGTCGGCGCCTCGTCGAGTGCAGCGGACCTCTCAACAACTAGAGATTTGCCCCACGGCCGTGGCTCACAGCGATGTCGCTCTTTCAAAGCCGCTCGTCGGCCCTCATCCAGAGATCTTTTGTCCGCCTCTGCTCCCCGTCTCCGCCGCTCTCTCGCTCTCTGCATCTCTGCAAATCTGTCGCCACACCATTTTTCACTGTTTCGCCTGCAAAAAGCTCACATTCGCTAGCCCAAGCGCCCTCGCTCTTTCTCTCTCTGTCTCTCTCCATGCTAGTCGCCTCCTTGGTGGTATGACCAACTGTGCACGTCCATGATTCTCTCGTAAGCTCTAAGTCGCAGCTGCCCACTTGTGTGCAGCGATCAGCGCCTTTTTCTTTCGCAAGTAACCGTCAGCAAACTCGTCACCCGCCTCCTCTCCGCACAGCAGGCAAATCGGAGCAGGGTCTAACCCACACCTCCTCGTCACCATTTCCTCACAGTTTTCTCACCGCGCTCGTCTCGTTAACCATGTCGTCAGTCGTTGATATACCGTGCACGCGGAAGAACAACTCCTTCTTCTCAAAGGGAAATCACCAGCACGAAGCCCCTGCCCCGCCCATCAACGAGTCTATGGTGCGAGAACGTCTCTCCGCGAACCTCCCCGACAGCTTCAACTACCTTCGCAACACGCTAAATACGGGCAGAGGTCGCCAGCGTCGCAGTCACCGGCCACACTCGCGCAGCAGCAGTAACACTTCCAACTCCGACAGAAACGCTACTCCTCCCGTCCGCGCAGGGCGTAATGGCCCCGGCAATGAGAGACGCAGCCGCCCCCCTCACACACACACACGCGCCTCCTCGAGCAGCTCCAGCTCCAGCCGCAGCAGCAGCTCCACGTCAAGCAACGGTGACGACAGCTACGCCTTCCACGCTCGGCTGGTCAAGGTTGGTTACAGCGCGCACGGTGGCGAGTCTGCGGCGCTGTCGCAGTGCTGCGACACGGTGCGCAATACGCTGCAGCTGCTGGAGCGGGCGCAACTGCGCACCGGCGACGGCGACGGCGGCGACGGCTTCTTCTGGCTCGACCTGCACGGTGTGCCGCCGCCGGCAGAACTGCACGACGCGGGGAGCGGCGACGTTCCCATGAGCGCGCTGTGGGCGGCGCTGGGACTGCAAGCGTCGACAGCGCACACACTCACAGCGGTGTGCGAACAGCGGCAAGCGCACCCGCGCCCTGCCCGCTCTTCGCTCGATAACGTGTACGAGGAGGAGCTGGTCGGCCTCAGCTCTCCGGCTGACCGCGTGCTGCAGGTGGAGCCGGTGCAGGCGACGTCTGTAAAGCGCACATCGAGGGGCGGCGTGGCCGAGCCGACGCACTACGTGGCGCTGGAGCTGGCCACGCTGCTGACATCAGTGCAGGCGTCGGCGGCGATGAGCGAGGCAGCATGGGAAAGCGCGCTGCTCTCGCGAGCTTCCTCGGCCGCCGAGTTCGCCAACGAGCCTCTGAACGACCTGACCTGGACGGAGAGTTTTGCGCGCAGCATCCGCGGCCTTCCTGCTGCTGCTGCTGCTGCTGCCGCCGCCATGAGCCGGCACGCCTCCTCTGTCTCGTCTGCCAGCCTCCGCCAGGTCACGCAGGCGTCGCTGCACGGTCAGGAAATGGCCGCGACGCCGCTCATCACGTCCATCTACGTCGTCTGCTTCCCCACGGGTTGTGTGACGTGGTGCCCCGCAAGCACGCTGGGACTCACCAGTGCCGACCGCCGTGCCCAGCGCAGCGCTCCAGCAGCGGAGGGGCAACGACGCCGGCGCCGATCGCCGCACGACCCTCACGAGGACGCCGCAGCTGAACGCAGCCGCGACGATGTGCTTTACGTGGACGGCGATAACTGCGAGGAGGTGCAGTACGTAAAGTCGTGGGAGCAGCTGCAGGCCTCGGTGTTTAGTCGGCTGCGGTACATGACTCAGCTGAGCAAG
>NC_018258.1:1021635-1022708 GCF_000227135.1 Leishmania donovani | reverse complement strand
GCCCAGCGCAGCGCTCCAGCAGCGGAGGGGCAACGACGCCGGCGCCGATCGCCGCACGACCCTCACGAGGACGCCGCAGCTGAACGCAGCCGCGACGATGTGCTTTACGTGGACGGCGATAACTGCGAGGAGGTGCAGTACGTAAAGTCGTGGGAGCAGCTGCAGGCCTCGGTGTTTAGTCGGCTGCGGTACATGACTCAGCTGAGCAAGGGCACGGAGCCTCTGAACGACCTGACCTGGACGGAGAGTTTTGCGCGCAGCATCCGCGGCCTTCCTGCTGCTGCTGCTGCTGCTGCCGCCGCCATGAGCCGGCACGCCTCCTCTGTCTCGTCTGCCAGCCTCCGCCAGGTCACGCAGGCGTCGCTGCACGGTCAGGAAATGGCCGCGACGCCGCTCATCACGTCCATCTACGTCGTCTGCTTCCCCACGGGTTGTGTGACGTGGTGCCCCGCAAGCACGCTGGGACTCACCAGTGCCGACCGCCGTGCCCAGCGCAGCGCTCCAGCAGCGGAGGGGCAACGACGCCGGCGCCGATCGCCGCACGACCCTCACGAGGACGCCGCAGCTGAACGCAGCCGCGACGATGTGCTTTACGTGGACGGCGATAACTGCGAGGAGGTGCAGTACGTAAAGTCGTGGGAGCAGCTGCAGGCCTCGGTGTTTAGTCGGCTGCGGTACATGACTCAGCTGAGCAAGGGCACGGCCTCCCCCTCATCACCGTACGCACGGCCTGCCGGTGCGTCGGGCGAGCTCTCGGCGCCACCGATGAGCGCGTCCGCAGGTTCGGTGCTGTGCACGTCCATTTTTGTGTCGCTGCTTCTCTCCTCCGTCTGCTACGCCTACCTGCCGAACACTGTCATGTTTTTGGGCGAGGTGGACACCATCGACTCCATGCTGCCCCTTATCGAACTGGATTGCGAGAGCGACCAGGCGGATGCCCTGCGCCGCGTGCTGCTGCTTCGCCGTCGCCTCGCAGTGCACAGGCGGCTGCTCTTCCAGAAGATCTGCCTGTTGGAGGCGCTTGACCGGCCAACGATGCACACAGTTGCGCGCTTCGTCCGGTCGCGCAAGTC
>NC_018258.1:1003694-1021536 GCF_000227135.1 Leishmania donovani | reverse complement strand
TCGGCGCCACCGATGAGCGCGTCCGCAGGTTCGGGGCTGTGCACGTCCATTTTTGTGTCGCTGCTTCTCTCCTCCGTCCGCTACGCCTACCTGCCGAAAACTGTCATGTTTTTGGGCGAGGTGGACACCATCGACTCCATGCTGCCCCTTATCGAACTGGATTGCGAGAGCGACCAGGCGGATGCCCTGCGCCGCGTGCTGCTGCTTCGCCGTCGCCTCGCAGTGCACAGGCGGCTGCTCTTCCAGAAGATCTGCCTGTTGGAGGCGCTTGACCGGCCAACGATGCACACAGTTGCGCGCTTCGTCCGGTCGCGCAAGTCGCCGGCGCGAACGGCACGCGATTCTTCTGCTGGAAGTGTTGCAGATCAGTTCAAGAGTGCGCAACAAGGTTCAGCATCAGCAGGAGGGGGCGGAAGCAGCCTCATCCACCACATCCACATGATGGCACCGCCGTCCCTCAACGCGATTCACAAGAGCATCATGGGCGTTCTGCACAACCTCGAAGCGGCGCGGACGGTGATCGGGAATACAACCCTCATCTACACCTCGAAGGTGAACTTCACCAACTCCCGCACCAGCGAAACAGCCGACTACTACTCGTTGTTCTGCCAGTACGTCTTGCTCGTTCTGCTGCCACTGACTATTGTGGCCTCGCATTGGGGCATGAACTGCCCGGTGCCTTTTATGAACGTGAATGGCACAACACCATTCTGGAGTATTGTGGGTGTAATAGCCTTCATCAGCGTTGCCGGCACCATCTTCCCCATCTACGCTTACTTGACCCGGAAAATCTACTTGATAGCGTAACTGGGACACACGTCCTCTACAAGGCACTTGCGGCAAGCGAGAGATCGAGAAAAGCGCAAAACAAAGGCGAATGGGCTGCCGACGAGAGAATGCGTGCTGCCATCCCTTGCGCGCGTGCGCGTGTGCAGAGACTTTGCAGCCAACAAGTTTTGCACCCGAGTCGTCTTCGGTGTGGCGGTTGTGGTTGCTTCCTCGATTACTGGTGCTGTGCCTTTGTTCTTCCCTAGCCGGGCTTGCGTGACCCGTCCCGCCTCCGCGACTCATTATCATCATTTCTCGGGTGAGCGTCTTGCCTCTCTTTTCCTTGGACCTGTTCGTTCGCTCCTTTTAGCTGCTGTGATTTCTCTCACATGCGCATTGGTGTGTCTGCAGTGCTTGCGTCCGTGTGTGCGTGTGTGCGTGTGTGTGTGTGTGTGTGTGTGTTCTTGTCCATCTCATGTTTCCTGTAGTTTTATTGTTTTGGGTGGGTCCTTGCATTCGTTTTGGTGGGGTAGTGGTGGGAGTGGTGCATTCTTTCTCGTGTGTGTCCTCCCCACAACTTCCGAAAAAGAGCTGTCCAGCCCGGTAAAGCGGCATTGGCCCGCGTATGTATGCGTGTGTCTGGGAGGGGGAGGCCCTGCCGTCCCTCCAGCCCCACCCGCTTTTGTTTTACGTTTTTTTTTTCCGTTTCAAATGGTGGCCTCACTTGAAAGTGCAGTCTAACTTAAGATTTAAGGCTTGATTGCCTCCTCTATGGTGTTTTGCCTGGTTGCGCCGAGTTGCTGGAGAGGAAGAGAGAAACCGATAACGCCTCGATATGCGCCAGAAGGCTATGGTCTCACGACAGTCGCCGAGCAGGTAGTGCAGTATAAAGATGCTGAGGCACCTCCGCCCCCACCCCCAACCCATCCTCCAGCTCACGGTCCCTCGCGTGTTTCACGGTCATGCCCTGGCTAACAACGGACAGAGCCATCCTTCTGCTTTGGAATCTGCTCGCCTTCCCAAAATAATCTGTTGTGCTCCTACGCTTCCCAGCCACGTCCTTTCTGTCACTGGGTCGCTCTGCGCCGACACTAATGATCATCTGCAAGATCCCCTCTACGCCATCCAGCTTGCCAGCACACCGAGATGACGTCCTAGGTCAAGATCACTTCTAGGCGGAGGAAAAACTCCATCTTATCGCGAGGTCACCACCACCGTGAGCAGCCCGTCGCGCCCAGCGCAGCGCTCCAGCAGCGGAGGGGCAACGACGCCGGCGCCGATCGCCGCACGACCCTCACGAGGACGCCGCAGCTGAACGCAGCCGCGACGATGTGCTTTACGTGGACAGCGATAACGGCGAGGAGGTGCAGTACGTAAAGTCGTGGGAGCAGCTGCAGGCCTCGGTGTTTAGTCGGCTGCGGTACATGACTCAGCTGAGCAAGGGCACGGCCTCCCCCTCATCACCGTACGCACGGCCTTCCGGTGCGTCGGGCGAGCTCTCGGCGCCACCGATGAGCGCGTCCGCAGGTTCGGTGCTGTGCACGTCCATTTTTGTGTCGCTGCTTCTCTCCTCCGTCTGCTACGCCTACCTGCCGAACACTGTCATGTTTTTGGGCGAGGTGGACACCATCGACTCCATGCTGCCCCTTATCGAACTGGATTGCGAGAGCGACCAGGCGGATGCCCTGCGCCGCGTGCTGCTGCTTCGCCGTCGCCTCCCTCAGCGCTCTCTTCTTCTCTCGCTGTTACCTTTTTGGGTGCCTCTTCTTCTGTTATCGAGTGTTGGCGTCTGCTCGTCTCCTTTGCGGTGCGCCTGTGCGTGCGTGCATGCGCTACTCTCATCCTCTCTCTCTACGGCTTTGAGCTGCTCCCCTGTAAAGGCGCCAACACAGCCGTTGTAGCATTACCTGGCGGATCCCAGTTTCTCCTTGACAGAATCGAACCTGCAGCTGCGGAGCAAGGATACCACGGAATCTGTCTTGACGCAGTGCTTTATGAAGTGCTTTCAATCTGGCTGCAGCACCGCACGGGTCACAGGATGCCGCCAGTGATACGCGGAATTGGCAGCTGGGGCACCTGGAAGCTCTGCCCCCGTTTCACACTCACTTCGGGCAATTTGATCTTGGCGTGGGAAGATCATCTGACGCCCTCCCTCGCCCTGTCAACCGTGCGCCATCTTACCGCTGAAATCATCCGCTCACCCATGAGGCCTATCTCTACAACTGATTTGTAATACCGTTCCGTCCTCTCTATGATTCCCTTGTTGCCCCCTCCTCTCCCCGCACGGCTGCCACCTCTTACGCATGCGCCCCATAGAGCGTGCACAGCGCCACACTCAAGGAAGACAAGGCCCAATTATCCTGCAGGACCAGAAAAACGGAAAAGGGAAAAAAACGAAGACGCCCATTCATCGATTGCCACCACGCACCTTCGCCGCGACGACTTGCCGAGACGCGGGTCGCTTTCATTTTTTGTGTGTGGAGGGAGGGAAAGGGTTCGCTTTTGGTTGAAGCGGCGCCGTCTTGTTGCGGAGTGCTGCCGTCTTGCAACGCTTCCTACCTCCCCACTTCTCCCGCGCTTCGGCGCTTTCTTTTCTATCCTTGTCGTTGGTGCACCGCCAACCCCTCTCACTCATTTCGCTTGCATCGTCACCAGAATCGCACTCTTCGAAGCCGTAATGTCCGCGGCAGCCTCCGCACCGCGGCATCGCCGGTATGTCGATATGACGCCCGAAAGGGAGCAGAAGATTACTCAGCTTGTGCAGCTCATGAAAGAGACCTATGACCCGCTTCCGAAACAGCTGCAAATCCTGCTGTATTACTCGCCGACTTCAGAGGACGCGCCGACGCCGCACAACACCACGCGCAGCTACTGCTACTGCGCCCTCATCTCTCGCCAGTGGGACGTGCAGAAGGCGTTTGAAGCCATGAAAAAGAACGTGGCGTACCGCCTGCAGTGCCGCCTCGATGAACGCAGTGAGCTGCCGTCGGCGGTTTCGATCCGCGGGTGGGACGAGATGGAGGTGGTGCGTGCGCTGGGCAAGGAGGAGCGGGCAAGTAATCAGCGCGCCGATGAGATCATCGCCAAGCTCGAGCGATACTTCCCATGTGGTCTTCACTACTGGGACAGGTACGGACAGCCTGTCTTCTACCTCATGCTGGGCAGCGTTGACGAAGAAAACCTACTGAAGGAGCTGAAGCAGACCACGGATGTAGGTGAGTCCATGGACGCTGTCATGTGGGAGATGCTGCAGCACCTGTTGGGTTCGGGTGAGTGGCTTGCGTACTACCAGCAAATGCAGTACGATGCGGGTCAGCTCAAGGTGGACGCCTCCGAAGGGCTCATCCGAGCAACCACGATCGTAGTTGACCTGCTGGGGTTCACGTACAAGATGATCTGGAAGCCGGCGATTGATCTCTTCGTCACCTGTCTCAAGACACTGTTCGCCCACTACCCCGAGTGCGTGCACCACATTCTCGTGGTGAATGCGCCGTCGATGGTAACGTTCGCCTATGGCATCATTCGCCACGTTCTTCCTGGCACGGTGCAGGCAAAGGTTCGCATGGCTAAACCGAGTGAATCGCTGGCGCTTCTGCAGGAACACATCGAGGAGCAGTACGTGCCAGACTTTTACGGCGGCGCGTGTCACTGCCAGGGTGGCTGCGTGCGTTCGTACAGGCCGAAGAACGCCGCTAGCGGCACCACCACCTTTGACCAAGACGATACCCAGAGCGCCGCGGAGTAGATCCCGATGGAAGGCGGTGCCGTCACCGAGGATATCTCGCTGAGGGATGGCGCCGCACGCAAGGTATTTTCCCTGCTCCCGAGCGAGTCCGTTGCGCGAAGCGTTGCATCGTCGAGTGGGCACGATCCCGTCTTGGCGGGCCTCCGTCATCCCTCATGCGCAGGCGCAAGGCGTCGACATGGACAAGGTGGATGTGCGCTCATCGAAACCGTACGTGGCTTCCAAGTTAAAACCGTTCGAGAACTTGAGTGAGTACGCCGCTACAGCGGAGGGTGTGATGGTCCGGGTGTGGGGCAAAAAGAAGTCCTGGGTGATGTCGAAGCACCTTCAGATGAAGGCCTTCAAGCAGCACGCACAGCTGCTCCATAAACAGTGTGTAAAGAAGTGATTCCGTATGCAGCCGTTTTTTCGGCGACGGAGGCGACAACGAAGCGGCAGCGTTTAGCGCGAGTGCGCCACACGCAAAGACCGCCAGCGACACCGTAACGAAGAGGAGGAGGCGCTCTATATTGTAAGACTGCTACAGGGGGTCCGCGCCGTATGCGGTGTCGAGGCACCCAGCGGAAGTGAAAGGCCCCTATCGCTTCCTTTCTTTTTGTGTTCTTTTCTTTCTTTTCCTCATTGGCTTCTCTCTCTCACTGCTTTTATCCTCCAGTGCCGCTGCTCCGCCTCCGCAGTGTTCATCCTCCCTTTTTTCTGTGTGTACATGTGCGTGCGTGCGCGCGTGTGTGTGTCTTCGTACCTCTGCTTCGCTTATGTTTTCGAGGGAGAATGTGGGTATGTCTGCGGTGTCTCCTCCGCTGTGGTTTTTTTTTTGTTTGGTTGGTTGGTTTGTGCGTTCCTGTCCCGATATGAGCGGGTGGGCGCATCGGGGTCTGTGCCGAGCCGCTGCGTGTGGCAGGTACATCTGACTCCTCTCCCACGTGTGTGCGCCTGCGCATGCGAAGGGGTGTTTCGTCTCTCCTTGGATTGATTGGAAGTGCGTGTTCATGTGCACAGATACCCGTAGACTCGGCACACACGGACATCGATACAGAAAACACCACAACGAGAGAAGGTTGCAGGTGGGCATGTGCCGATATGTCTGGGCGATCAGCCGCTTTCCTTTGTTTGCTTTGCGCGCGGTGCGTAAGATGCACCGTCGGCTGAGCGCCACACTCATTCCGTTGGCGTGTGACCTCCACACCTCCGTCCCGCTCCACTGGTTTTGCCTCCGCGTGCCTCCCTCTGCCGTTCCCTCTCCCCTCTTCAGAGGTCTGCAGCCGTACTGCGGGAAGACACATCTCCACAGGCACAATCACGACCCGTAATTCTCCTGGTTCTCCCATCTGTCGTCCATCCTCTAAAGCGACGCATTCCTACTTCCACTCGCTCGCTCATACACCTCCTCATTTGCGTCGCTTTTTTTTTCCGCTCTGCAGGAGCCTCTTCTCTAATGGTCGCCAAGGAGAGCACGGCAAAGGGCGGGAGTCGCTACCCTCCGCTGACCGCGGACCAAGAGAAAGAGGTGACGGAGCTGATTGAGCTCATGCGGAAGAGGTATGACCCGCTGCCGCGGCAGCTCCTTGCTCTACAGCGGTACAACTCCCCGATGGAGGGCACGGCAAGTGATGGCGCCGCGGTCGGCACGTTCTTCTCCCCCATTCGCAACTACTGTTACTACTTCCTCATCTCCCGTGAGTGGGATAGGCAGAAGTCGTTCGAGATGATGCAGCTGTCTGTCAGCTACCGCGAGAAGAATGAGCTCGACTCGCGCGCCGAGCTGCCGAGCGCCATTTGCTGTCGGGGATGGGACCAAGAGAAGGTGCTAATCGCCCTGGACAAGCCGACCCGTCCGACGAACCAGCGGCTGGACCGCCTCAGCGCCGGTATCGAACAGTACTTCACCTTCGGACTCCACTACTGGGATAAGCATGGGCAGCCCGTGGTGTACCTCAACCTTGGCAGCGTCGATGAGCCGGGGCTGCTCAAGAAGCTGAAGCAGCTTGCCAACATCGGCCAGACACCAAATTTGGTGATGTGGGAGCTGGTGCAGCATCTCATTGGTGTGCAGGAGCAGCTTCTCTTCTACCAGCAGATGCAGTACGCGGCCGGCGCGCTGAAGGCTGAAGCGGACGATGGACTCATTCGATCCGCCACGATCGTCATTGACCTCAACGGACTCACCTACAAGATGCTGTGGAAGCCGGCCTTGGACCTCTTCATGAATACGCTACAGACCCTCTTTCAGTACTACCCCAAGTGCGTGCACCAGATCCTGCTTGTGAATTCGCCGCCGATGGTGATGTTTGCCTACAAGATCGTGCGCGGCGCGTTGCCGCATGGCGTGCAAAGAAAGGTTTGCATCGTTAACGTTGCCGACACCCCAGCCACCATGCAGAACTTCATTGATGCCCAGTACGTGCCCGACTACCTCGGTGGCCTGTGTCACTGTGAGGGCGGTTGCGTCCGTGGCTACGACCCCCACCAAAAAGGAACGATGAAGGAAAGCGGCACCGCCAAGAGCGACACCAGCAACGTTCAGAGCGGCGGTCAGGATGACGAGGCGGGTGTAGTCACCGAGGACATCACTCTAAAGGCGGGGCAGGAGCTGAAGCGCGCCTTCTCGCTGAAGAAGGCGGAGTCGGTCTTGTGGGAGTTTGTCTCCGCCAACGGGCACGACGTCGCTTTCACCACCTACTTTGTGCCCAAGAAGGCGGCACAGAGTATGGACACATCGAAGTTGCCTACAAGCATGCTGGAGCCCTACGTGGTCTCCAAGGCCAGCCCGTCGGAGGGATCGGACAAGTACACCGCCAGCGACGACGGGCTGTTTGTTATTGTGTGGGACAACAAGAAGTCGTGGTTTACAGCGAAGCACCTACAGCTGAACGTCTTCAAGCAGACGGCCACTTTCACGAATGGAACGTAAACCACTGCAGCGTTCGAGAACGAGAGAGCGCGCGCACACTCTGGTGTGACGGGCTCGCAGGCGCGCGAGCAGCGGATTCGCACATGCACGCCGGTGGGCCTACAACAAAAGGGGTGTATAGTCCCACGGTTCTACAAACGTGGGCACGCCTGTGCCGTGCATGCGCCGGATGTGTGCGCTTCACTACAGTGCCATCGCCTGCTCAGCTGATCTCTTTGCGCATTCGCTTCTCGTGCGCGTGCCTGCTTTTCGTCGCACACGTGACAGCTGCCGGCATCCGCAGCGTTTCGGTCCCTGTCTCTGATGGCGCCCCTGATGGCGAGGGCTCACACACCTCTCAGCGCGTCGTATCCCAGCGTTCGGTACACCTCCCCTCCCCCCACACTCGGTGGGGCGGCCAAGCACGACCCCCTCTATCCCTGCCAATGCCGAGCTACTTCTGGTGCTGGCATGGCCTAGTGCCTGCGGCATAGCGAGCTCCAAGCGATGTACCGCTACTGATGTCGGCGGTCAGGTCCTGGATGGCGTGGTGCTGGAGTAACCAGCGGCGGCGAACACGCTTGTGCCATCCACGTGATGGGCAAGGTGTCAGCGTGGCTGTGAGGCGGGCGGGCAGAGTGTGAGGCAGCGGCCACGCTCAGGTGACTGAGTCGGTGCACGGCTGTAACGCGTGTGTGCAGGGCTGCTTCGCACCACGCGATGGGGGCCTGTGACCGGCGTGGAGGGGGTGTAGAGTTGGGGGGAGGGAGGCTAAGCCGTGTTGAATGGCGGAGAAGCGGGCACGCTGGACGGGACAACAAGCGCATTGGCACTCGTGCTCGAGTGAGCGATAGGGCCTTTTTTGGATACGGTGCCCGTTCTCCTCTGCCTCTTGGCTCGCTGACCAGTCTGACCCCCTCCCCCTCCCCTCTCCCTCTCCCATTTACGCATGGGTCTTTGCCTCGATCTGCGAATTGCCGCCTTTTTGTGCGTGCAGTAGTGTAACAGCTCTCTCGCCGCTGCACATCGGGTGCGTGTGTGTGTGTGTGTGTTTGTGTGTTCGAGTGCGTGTGAACGTGCTCAGCCGAAGTCCTCGTACGGAGATGCACTTTCACTGCGCGATCCACATGTCTGCTTCCCATTTGTTTTTGTTTATGTTTTGTCTGTTCTTCTTCCCTCTCCTCCCCTCCCCTCCCCGTCCCCCTCCCCCCTCCATCACCGCGGACGCAGCTGTCTGGTGGACGTGTCCTCCTGCTGCTGTGCTTTGCCCCCGTCTGTCTGTATTTTTGTTGTTGTTGTTCTCTCGCTTTTTCGGAGTTTCCTCAAGCACGTCGTCCCGGCAGATCTTGTCGTGTCACGTCTGGCTGTGTGCTGCATTATCTTGCTTCTCCCTCACTCTTCATCTCTGCAGTTTTTTTTTTGTTTTCAGTCGCAGCCCTCTCCTCCCATCGGTTTATCTCACGGCTGCTGAACCACCTCCATCCCCTCGTCCCTTCGAGTCCCACTCGGCCTCCAACTTGTTCGTTCCTTTGCCGCTTCTCAAGTTTCGCTGCTGGTGTGGCGCCCTTATCCCATCTCGTCCCACTTGCGTGTCACGTTCTGCTTTCTTCTCAGGGCCTGCGCATTGGCAACCTTGCCAGATTGGCCGTGTCAGAGGAGCCTACGCCAACTGCGATGGATTACGCGCTTGGTAGCCAGTCTCCGACGTCACGCCGACATCCCTCGAAGTAGCGCTACACAGTGTGGCACGCCGAGCCAAAGGCTCCTTGATGACATCCGTCCCACACCAGAAGGACGAGGATAGGGAAGCTCACGAGACCGCAGGAGGCCATGATCGCCCCAGTCGCACACGTGCACTTGTCCGCACTTTGGATTTCTGCAGCGGCGGGTGACTGGCAGAGACAAGACGGAGGGCAGGCGGTGTGCCGCTTGCAACTCCGCTACCAGTGTGGTCCCCACCCACTCACCCACCCACCCCCGCCTGTGTGTTGCTGTGAGGGCGTCCGACCCCACGTTGTACCAGGCATGCTATGCACGATTCGCGAACTACTCGACGCTCAACGAGCCCCTCGTTGCACGCTATGACCTTGCACGCAGTGACCTGATCACACAGATCTCACTCGCGCTGAATCGGCTTCCCCCGTCGGGTGCCCACGACTGCCCCCTATGCCCCCCCCCTCCCTCAGGGCGACAGGCTCTGAGCTCTTTGCGCGCACGCGCTGAAAAGCACAACCGGCATGGCGTATCACGTACAAGGCATGCAAGTTTCAGGGGAGCCCGAGTCATGGGCAAGCAAGGCGCGCAGATATGCACGCCGATCAACCGAAAAGTGCATGTGTGCAAAAGCGTGCGCACCTCTGAAGCTCGCCTGTGTGGGCTGATGAGGCACAGATGCCAGAAGCCTGAGGAAAGCACTTCGAATCTGCATCATCGAGCACTCCCGGCTCTCATGTGGAGAGCCTCCAGATCATATTACAGGATACTGCGGCTTGAAGCGACTGAGAGAGAAGCATAGAACACAGGCAAGATGCAGGGTCTCGGAGAGCCATGGCCTGAGGCTGGCCAAGCTCCCCCTCCTTGAGCTCATCCGGCGTGCACCTGGGCCACACCGTGTTATCCGCATGACAGCCGTCATCGCCTCCGCCGTCGAGCAGGGCTCTGGACGCGGCCCGCCTGAATCAGGGCATGCGGTGCATTCAGGTCTGTCTGGCGCCGATCACGCAGCATGTATCGGGAGAAAGGACGAGGAAGGCCAAGGAGGGCCCGCGAGACGCATAGCTCGACTCGACGAAAGGACGGGCTCGTCTTAGATGAGCGGAATGCAGCCGCGGTGCGGCAGAGGCTTATGAGTTGTGGTTGCGTATGTATGCGTATATTAGCTGACGTGCTCGCTGTACGATGACACGTTGATCTATATATATATATATACGAAGCACCTGCGCCCTAAGCCACTTGCCGTGTGTTTTATTGTCACTCTATTTTACGTGCGGTTCTTGTCTGGGCTGATATTTCTTCATGTTCTGCACGGGTCTTCCCCCCTCCTCCCTCGCCCCTCAGTCCACCATCGCCACCACCACCATCACCGCCATCGCGTCGTTCTTGTGATTGTGTTGAGCGCGGTGGGAGAGAACGCGCGCCTCACCGCTTCGCGTTTCTCCGCCGTTGCCCCCTTTATTGTTATTTTCTCTGATGGGGTGCTGCTCGTGGTTCAAGGGATGAAGTCTGCCGGGGACGGAATGGGTGTGCTGCTGGCGCTACGTAGCTGTGCTGCTTCTGCTGTACTGCAACGCCGCACAGCGGTTGTGTCTGAGGCACGTACGCTTGTGGACTTCTCTTGTGAAGGGGGTGCCTCCAGGTACAGAGATGCGCGCATAAAGCGATCGTAGAAGTACAGTGAACCTGTGGCGGGTGTGTTGCTGCTAAAATCTTCGTATGCTTTCTATAGGGCTCGTTGTCGTACGGGCCTCGTATCTCTTTGTTGCGCGCTGCGTGGAAACCGTCCACACTCTTCTTGCACAGCCCTGCCAAGCAGATCCGTTGAGCTCAGCGTGGACATCGCCGTCTTTGGCTATACGGCACAACGTGTACTCAGCCAGATATTCACGTGGTTCGTCAGCCTTACTCCGTATGTGTGTGTGTGTGGTTCGGGGGGAAGGTCTGATGGCCCGTTGGAACAAGCAGCCGGCCACAAACCAAGACATCGCATATTCGCGAAACAGGGCAGCCTTTTCGTGCTGTTCTGCCTCCCATCGAACAGCCTCCTTGCGTGTGTCTTTCTCTCTCCGCGCACCTCCCTCTCTCCCTCGCGATTGCTGGCGGCCCAGCAGGGTATGAACTCGTATGTGCGTCTCTACCCACGCATACACAGACACACGGCCACGACGGCATCATCGCCAAGAAAGCGGCGTAGCCACGCTTTCTTCTACGCGAACATAAACAAATGGCTACATTGGCAGACGGTGCGAGCTCCGAGGCGTTGACGGCGCACTCAGACACACACCCGCTCACGGGAGACCAGGTGGATAAGATCAAAGCCCTCATACGCCTCATGAAGGAGCGCTACGACCCACTGCCGCCTCAGCTGGAGACGTACTTGCGGCTGATACCGCCGACCTCCGGTGCAGCTTCAGGGGAGGCAGACGGCGACGACGAGGCCGGGCCGCGTCGCCCGGATCACGGCCCAATGTGGTTCTACTGCACCAGCTTTCTCATGTCTCGGGAGTGGGATGTGCAGAAGGCGTTTGCCATGATGCAGGAAGTCGTGGCGTATCGAGCGGCGAATCGCCTCGATGAGCAGAGCCACTTCCCACCTGCCTTTTCGGTGCGCGGGTGGTCTACCGAAGATGTATGCAGGGCGCTGGAGCACAGTCCGCGTAAGGCTGGTGAGCGCATCGACCGCGTCTGCGCTGGGGTGGCGCAGGGGCTCACCTGTGGCATTCACTACTGGGACAAGAATGGCCGCCCCGTTTTTTATATGATTATTGACAGTTTTGATGAGGCTGAGCTCATGCGACAGCTAAAGCAGATGGCGAGCGTTGGCAAGTCGCATGTGGATGTCATGTGGGAGTACATGGTGCACATTCTCAGCGTGACCGAGTCTCTGGTGCTCTACCAGCTCATCCAGCGCGGGGCGCCGCTATCAGGGCGGGCACTGACTTCAAACACCGCAGACGAAGCGGCACCCGCGTGGGACTTCTCCGAGGGTGCTGTGACGATGGTATACGATATGAAGGGGCTTACGCTGAAGATGCTGTGGAGGCCGATTATCGATATGTTTTGTGACAATGCCAAGATGTTTTTCAAGTACTACCCCGACCGAATTCACCGCATTGTCTGCGTCAACTCGCCAAGTCTCGTCCGCTACGCCTTTATTCTTGTGCGTGGCGTCCTGCCGGCAACCTTCCAGAAGAAGATCAGTTTTGTGAGCGCGCACGACACTCTCGCCACGCTGGAAACAATGATAGACAGAAAGTATATTCCACACTTTCTCGGCGGCGAGTGCCGCTGTAAGGCCCACGATGGCAAGTGCCTGAGTGGCTACGACCCGCAACATCCGCGACGGACGCGGAGGACGAGGAGGACGGACGCACATACTGACGCCTCCGCTGAAGGCAACGATGAGGTTCCCACGGAGTATGTGACGCTGGCGGCGGGGCACGAATGCACGCGAGTGTTTCCGGTGAATGCGTCGGAAGTGGTCGTCTGGGAGTTCGCTGTGGAGGGTGGTGGTCATGACATCATCTTCACCACCTTCTTTGTGCCCCAGTTGGCGGCTTCAGGGATGCGGTGGACCCAGGTCGAACTGAACAAGCTGAGCTCGTACACGGTCACCTCCGAGGCGCTGGCCAAGGGGTCCGATGCGTTTGCCGCGGCCGAGGACGGCGTAGTAGTGCTGAAGTGGCGCAACCGGCGGCACTGGTTTGCTTCAAGGCACCTTCAGTTCCGTGCCTACAAGGAGGGCGCGCCCAGCACCCTTCACGGGCAAGATTCGCGTTCCGAATAGCGGTTCGCGCACAAGCCGACAGGGGAACGCACACGCGCAACGAGAGAGGCGCGGACGTCGCCGTCTATTTGTTTTGCCCTCCCTCTATTCCTTTGCCCTTCGTAGGAGAGTGGGTCTGCGTGCGTTCTGGTGTCGCGCCATGCGACGGAGAGCCTGCACTAGCGGCTTTCGAAGTATTACTTGGTTTTGATTTGCGTTGCCCGTTACACAGTTTCTTCACAGGGAAGCGCGCACGTGGGAGACTGCGGGCACACAGCTCCGCTTGCCAACGACACCCATTGGCTGGCTTCTCCTCTTCCTGCATTCCTTCTCCTGTCTAGAAACCCTCTGCGTACGTGTGCGTTTGTGTGTCTGTGGTGTCTGTGCTTCCCATTCAACGCCCGCAAGAGGTGCGCGTTCTCTCCCGTGCCCGCTGGCCACGACTATTCTGGTCCCGTCACGGCGCCAGCGCTTCCGTGCAAAGCGCCAGTAGGCGCGGCGAGGACAACGGCCAGCACCCCTCTTGCGCTACTCCCCCCCCCCCGCCCACCCCGCCGCCACCACCACCGCCGCCACAATCGGGCGCTTCGACTCCGAAGCGCCGTGAGGGAGGGGGAGGGGGTACAACAACAGCAAGAGCGCCCCTCGAAGAAAGCCGGCGAGTCCAGTGATGTGGTTTGCCTTGTATGTCGCCGCATGCCGCGGCGTCCTCGCTGCACGTCCGCACTCGCCTCTCCCTTTTGACGTTCTCGTCACGCTCTGCTCTTCGATCGCTACCGCACGCGGCGCATGCCACGCCCGCCCACTCCCCCACTCCCCTCTCACGCGCATGCACACCCCCATCTCTCACGAGACGCTACTTTGTCCGGCAGGTCCTCCACGGGCGTACAGTCCCTCCCCGCTCTCCCATCCACCGACCCTTTTCAACTGTCTGTGCTTGCGGCTGTGCTCCATTCTTGTTTGTCTACTTGCGCGCGGTCCTCTTTGGCGGGAACTCCGCCGCATAGGCACTCACGCACGCGACACACCGCAAGAGCCACTGAGCGTTTCCTTCGTCTGCTCTCTCATTGGAGGCGCTTTCTTCCCTCTTTACTGTTCGCCTCAGTGGTGAATATTGTGACGGTGGTAGCGAAGAGAAGTCATGGAAACGAAAACGAACGGCAGTGGCCTTTAAGAAGTCTCATCAATGGAATCCGTAACGCCTTGTGCTCGCCCTCAACTCCCTCCGTGCTTCTGTCCCCTCGATAGACGCCTAATCTCGTGGGCAGTTACGGACGCGCGTGGGCACGGCGATGGGGTAGCACTTGCGTAAGGGCACGTTGGAGGCGAGGTATCGTACTACCACTTCCTGTGTATAGCCACTACACCAAAAACAAGAACAAATCGCCAAACGTCCGGAGGTGCCCTCCCCACGTGCGTTTCATGTGCGTGTGCGCACCGCTGTTCTCGGGTGGCCGAGTGATGGCCCTCTCCCCTCGAACCATTTTTCGCGCTAACCCCTCTCTCCTGTATGTGGGCCTGTTTCTGTGTACATGTGCCTGCCCTCTCTGACGCCTCTTTCACTTTCTTCCCTCCTCTTTCCTCTTTGCCCATTCCCCCTGGCACACACCACCGACACACACACACACACACACAACGGAGAGCAGTTTCTTCTTGGATCGCCCCGCTGCGGTTTGTCTTGCTTTGCTTTCTCGCGTTTTCCATTTTTACTCCTTCGTTTGGACTTACTGGCGCGCATGTGTGTGTGTGTGTGTGTGCCCGTTTCTCGTCTGTACCGCCCCCCCACCAGCCGCTATTCACCAGTCACCATCGGTCAGGAAGTGCCGTTTTATATACACCCGATTTCCTGCCCACCCTGCTCTCTTTTTTTTTCTGCTTCATTCGAGTGATACACTCACACACACACACACAGCCACAGCCACAACTGAGGAGGCACAAGTCCCTGACACCATTGCCCGTGTGTTTGTGCGTGGAAGGGTAGAAGGGAAGCCTTGATTTTATTTCGTTGCATTGTGTGCAGAGGAACAGCGCGAAGAAAAGGCAGTAGCAAAGAAGGCTGTACACGAAGATAAAGGCGCTCACTTACAGATAGGCGCGCGCACACCGACACCTCTACCAAGCCCTGCTGTTAACTGTGTAGACGTGTTTCATCTTCCTTATCTGTGAGGACTTCGGCGCCTTAACCTGCACTCTCCCCCTCCTTTTGTTGTTTGTATCCCTCGCTTGCGCTCTCCTCCGGCCCGCCGTGCTTTTATCCCCGCATTGTGTTGTGCTGCTGGGACGCTTCTCGTGCGACTTGGCAGCTTTCCTTTGGCGTCTCGTTTACCACTATCACGGTAGGGTGTTGACGGTTTATCCGTCTCTTTGTTTGTGGGGGAGGGGGGAGTGTTTGCGTGTGGGTGTTCTGTGTGTGTGTGTGTGTGCGATCCCTCCTCTCGTTGTTTCTCCGCTAGTACCGTGGAACTAGGATCGGAGCTGCACGGGAGTCAGTGGGCTGCTGCGGAGGGCTTCAAGTGCCGTATCCCTAACCGTTTCTCCGCCTCCTTGCTTGCTGCCCTCTCAGAATCGGTTTCCTCGTTGGTCTGCGTGAAGAATGCCCCTGTACGCCCCTCTCGGTATAAGGTTCTCAGATGACGTAAATGCGCGAGCGCGCCTCGAGCGGCAACGCATTGCGCGTCTCAACAGCATCCTCCGACATGGAAGCGACGAGCAGCGCCGCCAAGGGCTGAAGATGAAGCCACTTCCACTTCCCGAGGACCCTGAGGCCTTGGCGGTGCCTGGCACTGCCGTTCTCGACCTTCCTGGCGGCGCGGACGAATCCCTTGACTCACGCAACGAAACCGGCGTCTTCGATCCGCTGGACGCGGTGGCGCAACGCTACGGTGGCGCTCCATACAACGATGATGACAGGCGTGCCGCGGCACGGGGTGTCGACTACTCCGTCTTCATGGAGGTGTTATGCCCAAACGGGTCTTCGCTGCTGGAGTCCCTCCCCCTAGAACCTCGCACCCTGCGTCCGCATTTCAAAGGCTCGAGTAGCGAATCTAAGAAATCCCAGTTTGAATCTGCTCTGTCGTCTCCACGGTGTGGGCTGCATACTCGCCTGCCATCCACTGCCGTAGCGGCTGCAATGCCGGAAGCATCGCTCTCACTCGGGCACAATGCCTTCGTCGCGCGCGGGCCCCCTTCGGCCTCTTTTGTCAACACCTCCACCGTATCCGAGGCCTCGGTGCAGTCGGGTTTAGACGAGGCCTACGTTGATGCCCCCATCAACCTCGGCAGCGAGGCTGCTTCGCTGAGCGCTCCTTCTGCTGAGAACGGCTTTGCGACCCCGACGCATGGCGTCGCTGACCCTGCCAGCGACGCCGCACGTGCAACTGCGGCCACACACGCTGATGACGACGACACCGCCCCGGACATATTTGTGAGTGCCGGCTCCTTTTCCCTCGCCCCATCCCACCGCAGTAGTCGCTGGCACTCACTGCTGTCCTTCCGCCGGAGTCCGTCCGGCTCAAGCAAGGCATCCCACACGGACTCTGGCCACCGCAACGCCAGAAGTGTTGCCAACCTCAGCCTCACCCGCTCTCTCAGTCAAAGAGCACTGAAAAGCTCATCGGAGCTGTCCTTGCCCGCCTCTGGAGCTACAAGTGCGCAGCTGACCCCTCTGGCGGCTGCTGACGGCTGTGACCTTGGTGGTCGCGTAATCTTCACGGACCGGTTTGTGAAGGCGCAGTCCCACACTGCGCTGCCCACCATGATTTCCGCCTTCAAGCAGTACATGCGCTCCGCCTCCTCCGCGACGGCGTGTTCGTCCCTTACGCACAGTCAGACGCTGGACATCTATACTCCGTACGAGCACTGGTCCTCCCTGCAGCACCAGCAACTGCAGAATGCTCATCAGCATCTCGGCCCTTGCCATCGCGGAATTCCGCTCAAGAGCGACAACACCAACAAAGAGATCGAGAACTGCGTCCTCGAGGCGGGTAAATGCGTTCGGCCGACTTTTCGCCGCATGGACCCTGCCGACCTCTACGGCACCAGCCACTACATCTCCGGCGCCTTCATCAAGGTGGCAAAGCCGTCGACCAGCATCTAAATCAAGACCGCAGGTATCATATGGACGCGAAAACATATTCTCCAGAGATGGCGAGGAATGGTAACGTGGGCTTCGTACCGCTGACGGGAGCCCACGCGATCCTGCGGTTTTTTGGCCGGCTCCGGTAAGGACAGCATTTATACCTTGGCGTATGCTTCGGCCTTTCACCGACGATCCGTCTTCTTGTTTTCCTTGTGCCCGCTCTTCTTCTTTGCCTCCTGCTTCCGGGTATGGCGTTTTTCCTTCTTGTTCATTTCTGCTCCACTTCCCATGACGAGGGTACACACACCTCTCAGCGCGTCGTATCTCAGCGTCCGGTGCACCTCCCCTCCCCCCACACTCGGTGGAGCGGCCAAGCACAACCCCCTCTATCCCTGCCAATGCCCAGCTACTTCTGGTTCTGGCATGGCCTAGTGCCTGCGGCGGCGAACACGCTTGCGCCATCCACATGATGTGCAAGGTGCCAGCGTGGCTCGAGCGCATTCCACCCACGTCCCTCGCTGCCAACTGGTGTGGGGAGCCTGAGGCCACCCCGAGGGAAGGATGCGCCAGGTGGCCACCGGCACTAGTGGGCGCGGCTGTGAGGCGGGCGGGCAGAGTGTGAGGCAGCGGCCACGCTCAGGTGACTGAGTCGGTGCACGGCTGTAACGCGTGTGTGCAGGGCTGCTTCGCACCACGCGATGGGGGCCTGTGACCGGCGTGGAGGGGGTGTAGAGTTGGGGGGAGGGAGGCTAAGCCGTGTTGAATGGCGGAGAAGCGGGCACGCTGGACGGGACAACAAGCGCATTGGCACTCGTGCTCGAGTGAGCGATAGGGCCTTTTTGGATACGGTGCCCGTTCTCCTCTGCCTCTTGGCTCGCT
>NC_018258.1:999446-1002275 GCF_000227135.1 Leishmania donovani | reverse complement strand
CTGCCGGTGCGCGCCACGAACTGCCGCAAGAAGGCCTGCGGTCACTGCTCCAACCTGCGCATGAAGAAGAAGCTGCGCTAGGCGGCGATGGCTGTGCCACGGCAGGCATGAGCGGCCACCCGCTTGTGTGCGCCCGCACGCGCTGCCCCCTCCTCTGGCAATGTCCTTTCATCTTTCTCATTTGTGATTTACCACTTCCCTGACGGAGAATGCACGATCATCTGCACTGGGCGGCTACTTCTGAGTGCGCGCCGCAAGGGGGGTCGTAGGACTCTCGTTGCGGGTGGTGGCAGGAGTGAGAGCGCGCAGCGAGAAAGGAGAAAGCGCCCCTGAAGCTTTCACGCACGCTGCTCTACCGACTAGCGACTCTGTGCCGTGCTGGCGGCTCGGCTGCGTAAGTGGCGCGTCGTGCTGCAGCGCCTCGCCACCCGCTGTCGTGTGAGGTGTGTAAAGCGTCACTCTCTCCCCGCATCTCCCCCTCCCCATCCGAGCTCCTCCGCTCTCACATGACCCGTTCTCCACCGCGCATTCGTCCCCCTCTCGCTCTCTGCTTCGCCCTACGCCCTGTGCTCTTGTACCTGCTCCGAGCGCCACAGACGCTGACCACACAAGCTCATCCCCTCCCCTCTCCACCCACACAGACGCATCCTTTTGTTTTTCCTCTAGCTTCATCGCCTATCGACCATCATCGTGCTTTTCCATTCTCCTCTCCGCGCAGACCCTCTCTCCCTCTCTCTCTGTGTTGCCGCTGTCCTTCCACCTCTGCTCACCGCTCTCTCTTCTTTCTGCACCTTCGCCACCATGTCCGCTGTCTGGGCCCAGGTGAGGCAGACGGTGGAGTCCGAGTGGGATAAGACGATCGTACCGGCTATCTCGGCCTACATCGAGGTGCCGAACCAGAGCCCGCAGTTCGATCCGGAGTGGGCCACCAATGGCCTGCAGGAGAAAGCCTTTGGCATCCTCATTGATTGGATGAATGCGCAGAACGTGCAGGGGCTCACGTACGACTTTATCACCGCGGATGGCCGCACGCCGTTCCTCCTCGTCGAGATCGCCGGCACCGAGCCGACCAAGAACACGGTGCTTATGTACGGCCACATGGACAAGCAGCCGCCTCTCCGCCCGTGGGCGGATGGTCTCGACCCCCACAAGGCGGTCGTGCGCGATGGCAAGCTGTACGGCCGCGGTGGCGCCGATGACGGCTACGCGCTCTTTGCCGCCGTCACCGCCATCTCGTCGCTGCAGCGCCACGGCATCCCGCACGGCCGTGTCGTGATCACGATCGAGGCCGGCGAGGAGTCCGGCAGCCCGGACCTGGGCTACTACATGGAGCGCTGCAAGGAGCGCATCGGCAAGGTGGACCTCATGGTGTGCCTGGACAGCGGCAGCATGAACTACTCGCAGGTGTGGCTCACGACGTCGCTGCGCGGCGTTGCGATCGGCGAGCTGACGGTGCAGACACTGACGGAGAGCATGCACAGTGGCGTCGCCGGCGGCGTTGTGCCGGACACGTTCCGCATCACGCGCGACCTCCTCAGCCGCATCGAGGACTGCAAGACGGGCGAGGTGACGATCCCGGAGGCCCACTGCGAGATCCCGCCCTACGCGGCCAAGGCGGCGGAGGCGATGAAGGCGGTGCCGTTCAAGGAGCAGTTTGCGATGGCGGCGGGCGTGGCGACGGTGCCTGGCGACAACGTCGAGCTGGCGATTCAGAACTTTTGGAAGCCGAGCCTCACCGTGACGGGCGCCAACCTGCCGGACCCGCAGATCGCCGGCAACGTCATCCGCACCCACACGACGGTGAAGCTTTCCATGCGCCTGCCCCCCCTGGTGAAGGCCGAGGCTGCACTGCAGGCGATGAAGCGCATCCTGGAGGCAGACCCGCCGTACGGCGCCAAGGTGACCTTCAAGAGCGTGGGCGCCGGCAACGGCTGTGCTGCGCCGGAGCTGAAGCCGTGGCTGCGGGAGGTGCTGCACGAGGGCAGCACCGAGGCCTTCGGCAACACGTACGCGTGCCAGGGCATGGGTGGCGCCATCCCGTTCATCGGCATGCTCATCGACATGTATCCAGAGGCGCAGTTTGTCGTGACGGGTCTCCTCGGCCCGCAGAGCAACGCGCACGGGCCGAACGAGTTCCTGCACATCCCGTACGCTAAGGGGTTGACGTACAGCATCGCGCGCGTCGTGGCGGCGCACCTCCACAACACGCCCAAGTGAGGCAACGCGCCACGTGCCGGGGGCGGCAAAAGAGGGCTGCAGGGGAAGCGACGAGAGGAGCACCGGGCGTGATGGGCCAGAGAGGAGGGATGGGGGAGGCGAGAGGGCCCCCGTGGCGACCGTCAAGCCCCAGCCCCTTCCCATCGCACCTTCTCGCATCCTGCTGCTGCTACTGGTGCTACGCTGTTTCTCTCGTCGCTGCCCGTGGGCATTTCGCTGGTGCTTCCTCCTTCGCGCACTTTTTCTTTCGACCCACGCAACGCGCCACGGGAGAACTGAGCGGCCGCTGGAGGAGCAGCGGGGTGTGGGGGTGGGGGGTGCGAGGCGGAGCCGACAGGGCGCGGACTCGGGTGAGCGCGTGCTTGACCGTTCTGGCGTGGGAGGGGAGGTCCTCATACGCTCCCCTGCTGCGTTCCCTTCCCTCTCTTCTGCACTTTACCCCCGCACACCCCACATCGGCTACTTTCCCGTGTTGCCCGATGCCGTCCAGCGGGACGGTCGTCTGTGCCCCTCGCCCGCCCTTGTCGAGTTAGGCCGTGACGCCTCCTCTTCTTTTTTTTTGGGCGGCAGTGCGAGCGTTTCCTCTTTCTCTGCGCGCTTCCACCTGCTTGG
>NC_018258.1:961254-999347 GCF_000227135.1 Leishmania donovani | reverse complement strand
TGGTGACTATGGACCGCATCGCCCCACGTGTGTCGAATCGCTGACACGGTCCGTCGCGGGAGGGCACAAACGCGATCGTGACCTGCGTCTCCCCGGTGAAGCGCCGGCCCAGACCTGTCCGGCCGACACCACGAGGCCGCGGCCGTACCCGACGGCAGGCTGCAGGCTCTTTGGCCCCCCCTTTTCCCCCACACACGGCGTGTGCGTACCAGACCCTGTGGTATCATGCACTGAGGTGGCTGGCAGCACGAGGCAGAGAGGGCCCCACACGACAACAGACCCAGAAGAGGGCACCCAACAGGCACCAAGGCAACGCATATGAACGCAAAGGGCGGACACGAGAATAGGCGAAAGTGATGCACCGCAGCCGAAACTGCTATCGAGCACGCAGGGGCGTGCCCTGTGAAACGGGCACGCGAGCGCACAACAGCGAGGAGGAGACGCGGCGGCAGTGGAGGAAAGCCTTATATACAAGAATACTGTGGGTGGAACACGTCAACGGCCGTTTTTTTTTGCGGGAGGGGAAGAGGGCGCCATGCACCGCACTTTCTCTTTGCCCTCGATGCCTTCCAACCACGGCGGTCACAGACGGAGTGGGCCAAAAAGGGAGATGAGCCGCACGTCAACATCGTATCGAGTGCCAGCGAGAGAGAGAAATGGAAAGAACAGCGAAAGTTACACGGCGGCCGCCGAACGAGCCGGCGCATACGCCTCCGTCGCTCCGACTTCTGGGGCGGTGTGTGCACGATCACTCTGCTTGCACCGAGACCCGTGACGGCGGGAACAGGGTGCGTACCCCATACAAGAGCATACATGTGTGCATAGGTCCGTGCCTGTGCACGGACCAGAGCGCGGAGCCAGCCGTCCTTCCAGTTTCCTGTCGCACCGGGTGGAGACATGAAGGGGTGGGGCCTGGAAGGCGCATGGGCGTGTGGAATGCGGTTATCGCTCGCAGTGGGCAAAGGAATGTGAGAAGGAGCCCTCCGTTGTCCCTCCCTCCCTCCGTCGGGTCTTGTGGCACGTGCTTGTCCCGAGGAAGGCGAGCAAAGGATCCGCACAGACACGAAAAAGAAACCAATAACGGAAAAACCTCCGCAGGGACCGGCGCGCACTCACTTGCTGGCGTAGGACGGAGAGCAGGTACGGAGGAGAGCGAGCCACAGTTGGCCGTCAGCACCTCTTGTTTACAGCGCATCCTTCACCGTGCTCTACGTATGCGCAGGATCCTGATCTGCACAAAGAAACCCAAATAACGCCGCAGTTCATGTCCGAGTCATGAGAAAACTGGGCGAGGGAAGGCGGGGTCACTCTGGTGTGTTCTTACGAGTCCGGCCCCCCCCCCTCAACATAAGCACACACATGGAATAAAGTGTAGTGTGATACCCGTTACGCTGCCAGAGCGCTTCCCTTCGTCTCCAGCGACACTCTCCACCACCCATGACACCCATGCGAGGCTCCTGTCCTCTTCTACGACCTCCAATAGGCTTATCTCTTCTTCTTCCTCCTCCTCGTCTGCCCTTATGCCTCTCGCCTTGTCATCACTCTATGAATGCATCTCCGCTTTCCATACACGTCGAACTGGGCAGGTGCACTAGCATCTTAGGAGGTGGCCATTCACGTACACGCACGCGCATACATACACACCCTCTCACTCTCCTGTAATACACTCCTGTGTGAGTGTGTGGGCGGGCTCGACTGCACTTCTTGGATCACTGATTGACTCCCGCTCGCTCACGGTGTGTGCGTCGTTCTCTGCCCCCTCCCTCTGCCCTTTGTGGGTGCATGTGGCTGCTCTCTTCAGCCTGGCCCTTCTGCATCATTTTTCTCGTCTCTTTTTGTTGTTTTTGTTTGTCGTTTGGAGGGGGCGCGCAAATCTTGTGTTGCTGCGAGGCGGTGCTGACGCGCATACAACCGCAGACACTGACATCCCCGTCCCCTTCCCTCCCTTAGCATCTGCTTTCTTTTATGGTTGCTCTTGCTGCTCCTCTTTCCCGACAAGGTTGTCTCGTCTCACTCTTTTTTGTATCGGTGTTAACGTATGGGTGGTGGGTAGGTGTGTCCCAGGGTGCCCCCCCCCTTTTCCCGGCAAGTGTGGTGTACTTCTAGTGACCATGTGTCACGGCGGAGTTAGAAGTTAGCCAGCCTTCTCCACGCACTGCATCTTTTTTTTGTCGTTTTTCTTTTGCTTGTTCCCCCACCACCACCACCATCCACTCACACACACATACACACGTCATACACCTCTCACCCTCTGTTCCAGTTGGTCTTCATCTCCCTTATTCATCGCTCTGCCTCTGCGGCGGTTGCTCACGAACAGCCTAGCAGGTGGAGTGGGCAAACCAAAGAACCAGAAAAAAGGAGGGTACAGAGGAGAGCTAGCAAAAAGACCAACTAAACCAGCGTGAGCGGTGAAGTCTCTCCGTTTTTGTGTGTGTGTGTGAGTGCCTGTGTGTGCCCCTGTTTCCTTTTTTTTTCTTATAGCCTCGCGCCAACTGCTTCTCTAACTGTTCGTGACTCTTCCTCTCTTTGGTGCGTTTTTCATTTATTTTCTAGACCGTATAACGACTCCTCTGTTCCCCTCGGAGCTGGCACGATTCAATAATCGACGGAATATTTCTCTCCCTCCATTGTGGCCCATATTTCATCAACCTACTGCACTGTCACCCAGCGGTTTCCCTCCCCTCCCTTCGACGATCAACAGTTGTGTGTGCGTGTGTGTGTGTGTGTGTTTATAGCTCCGTGTGGGGGTCTGTGGGTGCTTCCCTTGTTTTCCCCCGTTTAGCCGTCGGTGGACGTTTCAGCTGCAAATCGCTTCTCGTGTGGGTCTGCGCTGCGCGCACTTCTGCTTTAACGTTTTCCTCCTGGCCTCTTCCCCCCCCCCTCTTCCCCTCACTCCTCCCTTCTTGGGGTCTGGTGTCCCGTGAATTCGTTAGCTCAACGTCTCGTGTGCCTCTTTTATGGGATTCATCCGTGCGTTCTTTTGTTTCTTTTTTACGCTAATCCGTCATCTATCGTGCCTATCTTCCTCGTGGGCGACTGCGTCTGAGTCGGCGTGTACGGGCTTGGTGCCACGAAGCACTCTTCGTCGGCACCGCGACGCTTCGCTCCGGCCACGGCAAGTCGCGCCCCCTCCCCGCCGTAAAGTGTCTGGCACGGATACAAGTGAGCCACAGCGGTCAGAACTGGAAAACGAAGAGAAGTCGGCGGTGGTCCTACTCTCACGCTCCGAAGCAGTAGCAAGCCTACCGCGTTTGTTTGTTTTGTTTTGTTTTCTTTCTTGTAGCATGGAGTGCATCAACCAAGAGAACGCGAGCGCACGCTCGGCAACTAACGTGGCCAGAGGTGTAGATGAACCAACAGTAGCTACAGTCCCGTTCTCACCGCTGCAGGTGGAGCTGCAGAGGTCAGACCCACTCTCGAGATCCCTCTGTGAGCCGGTGCAACGCTCTCAGTCGTCGGCGTCCAACGCCGCTGAAGCCAATGACACCGATGTCCCGCCCCTCCTTGGCGGCGACCCGGCCGCGGCGCGCTCCTCCTCTATCATATCCTCACACGACGCGTCGTTCTACAGCAGCCTCATGGTGAGCCGGGCAGAGAACCTGGATGCGCTGGAGAGCTGCACGAGTCGCACTGGGTGCAACTTAATTTCACCGTCCACAGGTGCGGCAGCAGAGAGATACGCACATGAGCAGTCGCCTTCAGCCGAGCCGCGCCTCTCCACACCCGGGCCCCGACTAGCTCCAAACTCTGCGGATTCGCACGGCGGTAAAGAGGAGGTTGCGCCCAACGCAGAGGCAGAGATCGCCTCAGAGCAACCCGTCTCATCCGGTGCTGCGGTGAGGACAGTGGAGTCAGGCGTGGCAGCAACAGGCCCCCACAGCGTTGGTGCCGAAGACCACAGCAGCGGCTCGCAAGCGCACGCGCACAAATGTCTGGCGTCGCCAGTCGGCAATGTGAAAACGCTTGAGGAGCTCCTGGACTGGCGCTCGCACCTTTCCGCTTGGAAGCAGTCTGTGGGCGCGCACGAGAGCCACAATACAGATGGCAACGACAACACTGTAAAGCACATGTGCAACGATCAGGCAAGCGAAGGGAATATGGTTGGACGTGTGAATCGGAAGGGGGCGCCGGCGTCGGAGGGCTCGCAAGTATCTTCGCGCTCAGAATGTCTGCAGGGCTGCCATGGTGGCTGTCACAGAACTCCAGCAGCCTCATCATCCTCTCCTAGCACGGACGCGATTACGCCAGCCGAGAGTAACGCCGCTGGTGGGGACACCATAGCGGTAACCCACAACCCTCAAAGCCAACACAGCCACCCCTCCAGCGGCGCGGCCAGCCAGACGGAGGTGGTAGATACCTTCTTTACCAAGGAGTCCTCGAGCGCCTCCTCCTCGCATCCTCGCAGTCCGGCGCAGGTGGACGGACACCCCTGGAGCACACAGCTAAATGCCCATCTAGAGCAGCACCTCTCTACGGGCGAAAATCTTGCCACACAAGCGCCGCCCACAGCTCACGTCACCATCATCGACGGCCGGGTCTTGAGGGAAGGAGGAGGAACGGGCAAAAGCGGTAGACCACGCGGTGCCGGCCCGCCAACGTTGTCGTCGTCGCGGTGTCTGGAAGTCACAGGATTGGAGGATCATCATCCACCAAGCAGCACTGGGCACAGTTCGCCTTACAGCCACCCCGCTCTCACGCACGGAGTTGAGCGCCGGCCATGGGTGCGTAGTGCTCTGCCTCCATCAGCACACACGCCCATTCTCCTGCACTCCTCGCCGGTAGGCGGCTTTGACGGCTGCCGAAGCCGCGACAACTGGAACAACCCTCACTCCGGAAGCAATAAGAGCACAATCAGCAGTGCCGGCATTCAGCGCCAGCACTCCCGTGAGGAGTCGCTGTCGCAAGCAACGCCGCGTACGCCGGAGTCCTGGCGCCACAAGGTGAAGGCGATGCCTCCTATGGTGAAGCCGTTGAGGGAGCTGGCAATGGAAGAGGAGTATCCAGTGTTTGCGGTGCCGGTCGATGAGGAAACTAACAAGGCCGTGGTGGCGTTCGTCTCTGGGTTTGTCCTGCTCATCTGCCTGGTGTTTATCTGTGCCATGTGACGGCGCGTTCACGACGACGCAATAATGCATGCATCGCCCCATCCACGTTGTACGCGCGCCAGAGAGAGAGAGCGGCGGAGACGCAGGAGGAGGAAGAAAACCTCGCTATATGCATCAGATCCTCGTCTTCTGAGAAAGGTCCACCTCCGCCACCCTTCCCTTCACTGTGGGTAGTCTTTTTTGTGTGAATCTGCGCTAAACTGGACAGGGTAGGGATGTGTCAGTGAAACGCGCAGCGCCCTCTTTTTTTTCCTCTCCTGTACCACCGTGCCTCACTTGCGTGTTGTATCTCCGTAGCGTATTGTGTGACCTTCTCCGTGGGTCGGTGCCCTTTTCGTCCACGCAAAGTACGCGCTGGTGATGATGCTGCCGCCTCGACGTGTGCGTCCACCTTCACATCCGCGTGATTTCCTTTTGTAGAAATCTGGGTTGTGTGTCTGTACTGCTTGATATTTTGTGTGCGTGTGTGTGTATGTGTGTGAGGTGGTTTAGCCACATTGTTTTGTTTCTTTTTTTTTTCGATCACGTGCGCGCTGTGTATTTCTCCGCAAGCCTTCCACCTTCTCCACCCGGATGTGTTTGTACCCCGCACAATGAGTTGTTCAGTCATGTGGTGACGGAGAGTAGGCAACGTCAAATAGTGCGACAAAACACAATAACGGCAGCGCAGCTCGATTACCGTCTCTGCCGCCTCTTCGCCTCGCTCACAGAGTGTGGTAAGGAAGAGGGGGAGTGAGAGAGAGAAGCACCAGACGTGGCAAGAGAAGAATGGTGTGCGGCGCTTTTTTGCTAACAAGCCTCATCAGCAAGCAAGTGGCAAGGTGATGAGCTGCGCGTGCTCTCGGACGCCTTTCCAATGGCGTGCGTGTCATGCATGCCTAAGTCGATATAAATGTGGCGCCTTTGCGGCTTGTTCGACAAGAATCGATGTGCCGAGTTGCTCGGCAGGCCTTTGACTCTCCGTTTTTCTTTAATTATCATTACTTGCACTCTGCCTATTTCGTCGCTCCTCCTCCCTCTTCTCTGATCACCTACAAAACAACTTCGCTACACACTTACTTGTACAAAAAACATATTCGTGCACGGTAACGGCACGGTCCCATCTCGCTGTATATGCTCACAGCTAGCACACGTCACGCCAGGACACTGTTCTCTAGTAGTCTGCGACGTTGTCTCCTTCATTTGAGTATTTGCACACCCCTCCATCTCCATCTCCTCTACTCTCTTGACAGGATATACGCACCGCAACACACTGGTGTTCGCCTTGTGCCACCATCGTTATCATACATCAGCATCATCGTCATCATCTGCGCTCGCTGTTTTGAACGCTTTCTCCCCATACACACACACGCGCGCACTTCCTCTTTCCGTTCACCTCGCGCCTGTGACTGTTTACTGACACAAGCTGGCTTTTGTTTGTCTGTTCGTCTATTTCCTTTCTCCTCCTACCCCCCGCCTCCTGTTCGCCGTTGTGTGTGTGTGTGTGTGCTTCTCCTCTTCTTGGTGGAAGTCTACCCGCTTGGTCACCCTTCAAATAAAAAAAAACAACGAAAGAGGCAAGACCCGCCCCCGTCCGCCCGCCACCCCCTTCTCCTGCCCTCGTCTTGTCCCCCCCCCTTCTCTCGCTCCTCGAGGTATACGCAACAGTGGAAAGCCTCTCGGACGCCATCTCCTGCAGTCCTCCCCCCATCTTATTACTTCTTCTTCGCACGCTTGTTTTCTGTCTTCGTTTTCTTTCTTACAATTGAACACCCGCTTGGCTCTCTCTGCTCCCTCGACTCCCACCCCACCCCTCTACGCCCCACACGTCCTCCATTGTTTTTGTGCCTCTATGCACACGTGAGCAGACAGCCACTGTCATACGCCGGCCGGTAGTCTGTAGAGGCTTGCTTCCCGCTTCCTCTCGTCCGTTTCGTGTATCCTGGCGCGTTTGTTTGCTTCTGCACGCAGGCTTTGGTGATTCCCCCCTCCCTCCCTCCCTCCCTCTCCCTCCGAAGCAGGCACACCTTTATGTATAACGCGGCTGCTTTCTTCGTTGTAGGGACTGTGAAGGTGTGTCTCTGAACCGCACCCACACGATACGGAACTTAACTAGGTTCTCGCTTCCTTTTTCTTTCTGTGTGTTTTCCGTTTCTTGCAGACGTTCCGAACACCGACAAAGACGCCGACATCTCGCAGCACACGGCTGCCTCCCCCTCCCCCTCAGTGCCCTCTTATCATTTCCGTCTCCTTTTCCTTTTCGTGTGTACTTTCTTTTTTTGTGGTGTCCGCCCGCTCTCTCGCTCCGCCTCCCTTGCCCGGAGCAAATTACTCGCGGAAGTCGCCACTTATCGAAGTGAGCCATCCTTCGCAAGCAGTAGGCAAGATGTCGCATGTGCCCGCCGTGCTGTGGCGTATGGAGTTGTGGCTGAATGCTCTCTTCATTTACGCAGCTTTCACCACAGTCGCGGCGCCGTCCTCGTGCGGGCACAGCCAGGTCGTCCAAGAGCAAGGTCACCTCCCTCTCACATACGCAGCGCTGCGCAACAATGGCAACGGTCTGCGCTATCAGGTCGAAATGGGCCTCGAGCGATGGAATGGCTCGGCCACCGCCGAGCAGCATGCCGTCGAGCCACAGGCCACCGTCACGATCAGCAGCGGCAGAGAGGACTCGGAGTGGGCCCCCATCCGCATTGCTGTCTTCATGCCCGATCTGGAGGACGAATCGAAGTACTGCACAGCCGTTGGCCAGATGCGCCCCGATTCCAGCGGCTCCCTGGTGCCGTGCACCAGCAACGCTGATCTCTTGACGGATGCGAAAAAGGCTGTGCTGATCAACTCTATACTACCCCAGGCAGTCAACATGCACGCGCAGCGACTAAAGGTGCGTCGGCTGGCGGCCAGCACCTCCATCGTCGTGAACTCCATGCCGGGGTCATACTGCGGCTCCTTCACCGTCCCGACAGCGCACCGGACAACGGGCGTGCCGAACGCGGATTTTGTCGTCTACGTGGCAGCGGGTCCGACATCTACTCCGAAGAGCTTCATTGCGTGGGCTGTTACTTGCCAGTATTACCCCAACACGGCCACGATCACGAGCCGCCCAGCTGTGGGGGCGATGTACTTTAACCCGCGCTACCTCCCGACATCGGTAGGGGAGACGCAAGAGCATATTGACCGTTATGGAGGCAACCCGTCTGGTAGCACGAATCGTCTTCGCCGCGTTGCCGCTCATGAACTGCTGCACGCGCTCGGCTTCACCTCAAGCGTCTTCAAGGCACGCGGCATGTTTGCCACCGTCCCGTCTCTGCGTGGAAAAAGGAACGTACCGGTGCTGAACTCATCGTCTGTGCGCGCGGCTGCCAAGGCCAAGTACGGCATCTCTGACGCAGAGGTGTTTTATGGCGCCGAGCTGGAAGATCAAGGCGCGCCGGGCACGTCACTTTCGCACTGGAAGCGCCGCGCCGCGAAGGATGAACTGATGGCTCCTGTGCTCAGTCTGGCGCGCTACAGCTCCTTGTCGCTCGCTGCCCTGGAGGATATGGGCTTCTACAAAGTCGACTTCAGTAAGGCGGAGCCTGTTGCCCTCGGCGCCACCGCAGGGGGTAAGCTCTTCACAGAGCCGTGCTTGACGGAAGGCACCTCCAACACCCCTACGGTGTTCTGCGACAGCCTCAGCCCCTCGGTGCGCAGCTGCACGGCGGACCGGTTGAGCATTGGTCGGTGCGCCCTCACTACCTACTCCTCGTCTCTGCCAAGCTATGCGCAGTACTTCCCTAATCAGCCGACCCTCGGTGGCTCTCTGTCGCATAGCGACTACTGCCCCGTGATACAGCCCCTCTCCAACACCGGGTGCAGTGGCGGCTCGCTAGGCGCGATGCCGGGCAGCATCACTGGTGACAACGCGCGCTGCTTCGACGCAGACAATTTGCTGGTGAAGTTCACATTCACTCAGCCTGGTGCCATCTGTGCCAAGGTACACTGCAAGAGCGCGTCTCGCACCTATGAGGTACTCGTGATCGGCGCGAACAGTTGGCTCTCGTGTGGCGCCGGTGGCACTGGGGTGACGGTGCAGCCAGCAGTGAGTAGCCCCAACGTGTTCGTGGAGGGCGGCCTTATTGCCTGTCCGCCCTACGACGATGTGTGCTACGCGAACCCGGTCGCCTTCGCGGAAGTGGAAGCGGCCCCCACCACCTCCACAACAGCGTCGCCAAGCGCGGCTACAGCTGCTACGCACGGAATGGTCGTTAGCGGCCTTGTTGCTGTCGCTGTGTTGCTCGGTTCGGGCATCTGCTAAGTAGAAGGCGGTGTGGCGGAGACGGGCACTGTACAGCTATACGCGTCTACTGCCCATCCTCTTCTTCCACCACTTCCTACTGCTCCCGTGGGTGTGCCTTCCACGACTGCCTCGCTTATGTGTACGGTGTATGTATGATGTATACATGTCCTTGACAGGTGTACGGAAGGCGAAGCACCGGCACGAGCTTCCCATCACCATTGTCGTCTCGCGCACCTTTCCTTTCTCCCGTCACATGTGACGTGTGCGGGGCAGAGCAGAACAGAAGTAGCGCATGTCAAGCGGAGGGAGGGGGAGACCCCGAGCGAGAGAACGAAGGAGTGCATGGCAGCGCAATCCTTCACAACATAAATAAACTTTTTTCTCCCCCACTCCCCCTACCCCCCCCGCGCGCACTCTTCCTTCCTTTCGCCACGCTTACGCACGCGCAGGATCGGCTGTCTCGGTGCGACAAGCATTGCGGCCGTCTTGCGTCAGTAGTGCACTCGGTGCCACCTGCCGCCAACAACAACGGCAGCAGCAGCAGCGGTATCAGCACACGCATACGCGACGAGGTGCAACAGACAAAACCACTACTTTACTATGGTTTGTCTATTGTTTTATTCCGGGAAGCCCCCTCACATGCGTATCACCGAGCCCTGCAACACATTTGTTCCTGTTAGCCTCAGCTATGTACATATTGTTCAGCAGCAGCAGCAGCTCTTCCCCTCCCCCTCCTCACTGTTTAGCTTCTATTCTTTCTGCGTTGATTGTGCCCTTTTCTTCCCTCCTCCTCCTAATCCTTCGCTTTCGTTTTTTTTTGTATGTGTGTGTGTTCTGCGCCCGTTTTGCAGCCCCTCTCCCTTATCGGCACTTAGGCGTGCAAAGGCGATTGCTGGCCGGCTCAATAAAGAAGGCGTCACCCCCTGCCCCTGCAAGCCGACGCGCCACCCCGTCACTCACTCCCTCTATAAGCATCTCTTCGCCATCGCTGTGCTAACAACGTCTCTCCCGTGCTCATCAGGCTCAAGTCAACGCGACACATATATGTGTATATGTGTGTGTGTGTGCGTGTACTACTCCGCTGATGAGAGGGAAGCCGTCGTTTGGCACAGTACCCGGCTTCCGTCACCTGATATTCTTTTCTGAATGTCGTCCCTAAGTCACGAACTCCTCTAGCAGCACCGTATACCGAAGCCCGCCTTCCGTCGAACATCATCTTGACGTGAGGCTTTCGTTTCCTCACGCTGGCCTCAGCCACACGTTGCGCGCACACACACACACACCGTTGTGTTTGGCTGCAAGAGCCTACCCCCGCGCACCGGCGAATAAACTCACCAGCCTGCTGCATTCGTTCATCTGTCACTGATTGCATGTGCCCCACATGTACCATCCTTTCCAAGTGCAGGGGAGACCCTGGTTAATCCACGTCGATGTGGTGCCGGAATACAAGACAACGGTGCACCTCTGCGGCAGCCTCTCTAGGGATGTGGTCCACAGCACTCACAACTCGCTTCCACTTCCTCCACCCCACCGCGAACCCCCACATTCTACGTCCGCTCTCCCACACCCAGCGTGCAGCGCGTCAACGGCAGCATCTCGTTATCGGCCCTCTCCCCTCATTACCACCGCCTCGCTTTGAGGCCAGAGCACCATCGCCGCCTCGCACACCACCGTCGGGATCGCAGAGGCAGCTTTCATCCTCTACCTCTCCGCAGCCCCGATTCTCGTAACGTCATCCCCTGGGCAACTACCTGCCAAGTACTTTGGCAACGGCCGCCCCTCCGTCGGCATCCTCAACGCGTCGCCCAAGGGCATCGCCGCCTACCCGCAGACCGTGCACGTCATCAAATACGAGGTGCGGCACGCGCGCAGCCTCAGCGCCAACACCTCGGCGCACAGCACGATCCTCAAAAACCTTCAAGGCAATGGCTACGCTCCAGCCAGCCAACACCGCCAAGGTGGCCGAAAAAGCAAAGGTGCAGTTCGGCTGCAGCACGCAGGCCTCTATCAACGCCAACTACAGCTCTGGCACCCCGGCATCCTGCTCAGCAAAACCTACGGCATCGCGTCACTCCGCTTCCGTACGCCGGCCGGCGTCACGCAGGGCTACTAGTCGAGGCGCATCGCGACGTCAGCAGCGGCGCTAGGGTCGCAGACTCGACTCTTTCCACCATTTGCGAGTTCGTCGCCTCCGGCTGAGGTCTCCTGGGTGTGTTATTGCTGACTTAAGCCGCCGGCACTCAGTCTTTTGCTTTCACACCTCTGTACGGAAGCCTTGGCCTGATTTTCGCTCTCTTTTCGTTCTCTCTTCCATGCCCCTCATGACGGGGAACACCTCAGCGTGGCATAAAGGGGAATGGGCATGTTGAATAAAGGTATCTCTTCCGTTTGCATTTGTGCTCCTCGCCTTCCTCTGTACCCCCCCCTTCCCTGCCCACCTACTCTCGCCCCCTCTTCTTTCATTTCGTCCCTTTCTGTGGCTTCTTGTTCCAACGCGTATTTGTCGCCATACGCGCTCTGGAGGGCAGAGGCGGCAGCCCCGTTACCCCGCATAGCGCAGCCATGGGCAGCCTGCGGACGCAGCGAATGCTAAGCGGCGTTGTGCCCCCTGCTCCCTGCCAGAAAGCGAGGCTGCCCTTTAGCCGCTCAACGCGATACAGCTTTTTGCTTGGGGGAGGGGGGGGTCATTTCTTCCCAACGTTCCCCCCCCCCCAGCTTTGCCCGCCGCACCCCGCCGCCCCAAAGGAGGGCCCCATTCGCCAGCACCGCAAGCACGACGGGATTGGCGGCGCGCCCCTTTTCCCCCGCCCCGCCCCGGCGCGGCGCCCCCCCCCTCGGCCGTTTTGCCCCCGGTGGCCGTTGTTCTCCTGCGCCTGCGGCCTCCGCGGGCGGTGCGGAAGGGGGCACCGGCGTTCCCCGTGCCCCACGGGCCAGGGGCAAGCCGCCCACGCCCCGCGGCGGCAAGGGGTGGGGGGGTGCCAACCCCCCATCAACTGGCGGCAGCCCCAAAACCGACGCGGGCCGCCGCCCCCGGCCGGGGAGGCCACACCCAAGCCCTGACGGCGGCGCAGGCACCAAAGCGCCCCGCCCAGCGCCAGCCGCATCCCGCCCTTTATTTTCATCACGGCAACGTTTCACTACGTCATTAATTCGAGGTCATGGCTTGGCAAGCTGACCGGCCTCGACGCAACTTGATCAACCGAATCGAATCTCGACCCCATTCGCTACGCGGAGGCCTACCCCAAGAGCAAGGGTATCGGCTGTGTTCTGGTGTACGGCCACAGGAAAGACAAGGCACGCATCTGAGTCACCCTGCAAAGGGCCAACGGTGAGATGCAGGGCGGCATTGTGCCCCCCTGGGCACACAGAAGTGGGGCGCAAACTTGTTCACCATGAAGGATGACAAGGTATGCGGGCATAACGGCATCAGTATGAAGGGCTTCGTCGCGGGTGCTGTTTTGCTCACCTCAGTGTTTCTGAAAATGAAGCGTATGGAGTCCGTCCGCTACGCCTTCTCCTTCGACGAGGAAGTCGACTGCATTGTTGTCCCATATCTTACCTCGCACCTCAAGGAGCACGGCTTCATGACAGACGGCTGCATCACAAAAGAGGTGCGACTCGCATGTCTGTGTGCACTGCGAACACGGGTTTTGCTTCAGGGAAGGTTGAGGTAGAGGGTAAGGTGATTCACTCCTCCTTGGTGGCAAGGAAGAGCTGCAACGTCATCGAGTACACGGCTTCGATCATTCCCAAGATCCGTTAGGCGGTGCTTGGGCTCCGCGAACGGGTCGGGGTGCACGCTAGCCCGCGCCGCTGCCGCGCCGGTCGACTCCTCACACTTGTACCCCCATGCCTACCTGTATGATTGAGTGTGGCAGCGCCGCAAGCACGGTCCCGGCAGTGCGCAACTTCGTTCTCCGCGTTTGTTTCACCGACCCCATCGTGCCCATGAAGACACTTTGATCACCGAAATCGGCAACACTGTACTCTCGAAGATGCGGCAGAAGTGTCTAGACGCCACGGCAGAGCTTTTGAAAACGGTGTTTATCGAATCCCTCAATGCCACCAAGGAGGCCGCACTCACGACGGGTGTGCGATGCCTCTGCAAGGTTGAGATTGTATGGAAGAAGAGCGACAGCATTGAGTCGGGCCTCTTCCAGGAGTGCCTCGAGATTCCCTTAGTGATTGTGACGCCAGGGTCGATCCAAGTGGGGCACACAGCAAGCGAGCATGTGCATGTGGCCGTGATGGAGCATTGCTGGATCTTAAGCAGGCAACGACTCCGCGTAGGAGGGTAGTTAATTGTCTCTCTTTGTTCTTTTCAGCATTGAAAGCGCTTCGTACTTGTGCCGCCAAGCTTGTGGGACATCCAGATGACGTGCTCTGCGGGTCTTCACAGCATTCGATGTTTGTGTTCTCTCACCTCGACCTTCATTCTTCATTGATCTAGGGAAGGAGGCGCAGCGCGTCTGATATCGACCTTCCCTTCTACTTTTGTTCTTACTCCTGCTCTTGAGGAACTGCGCGCAACCACGTTGTACGCTTTCTCTCTCTCTTGGTTTTCCTCGCTTGCTCTTTCTCAGTGACTCTCGCTCTTCCCTGATAACCTGTCTGCCATACGATCACGATCCTTGCGCCACTCTAACAACGGCGCTGCTTACGCATGTATTGACAAAGATAGCACGCAAATCCACACACACGCACAGGATAGGCTGCAAGCCACGTGCATGCAGCCGCAGTCCGTAGTAGACAGCTGGTTTGTCGTGAAAGAGGATCCCCGTCTGCTTGGCATGCCGACGATGTGAATGTGATGCACATTAGGGGGCACAGGAGCAGCTCGCCCGTCTCTCCCCTCTTCCATGCTACCGTGCACCCTTCAGTCCTTTCCTCCGTTCCTCCTGTTTTCATACGGTGTTGCCCTTGACACTCCGCCTAGTTCATGTCGGTCGTCTGATCAGCCACATCGATACACTTGGCGGGACTAGCCTGTCATGTGCGCGCATTTGCGACACTGTTGTCTTTACTCTGTACACGGCGTCTGTGCAGTGGAGCCTCTGTGCGCACCCGCCCCTCACACACAAAAAGTGACGGAGCGTGTCGTGGCTTCATTTTTGGTCTGGTGTGTGTCTAACTTCTCTCGCCCTGACGTTGTTTTCCTTTTGTCGACGGGTACACCATCATTCTTCTCCCTGTTTATCTTCTCAAAATCTTCTCGTGCCTGCTTCGTTCTTTCCCTCAGTCTCGCGACCGCCTTTCTCTAGCGGCGGTTCAGTCGGCGTTATGTGTGTGTGTGACTCGGTTCTCTTATGCGTCTGCTTCTCTCCGTCCTCTTTTTCTTTCCTCTCTCTCTCCCTCTCTGTCGGTATCTAGTGTGCTCTCCTGTGCTTCCCTCTCCCCAAACAAGGGTTGCTTACATCCCTGTTGCACTCCGTAACGCAGCTGCTTGAACGGCTGCTCGCTCTTCAAAGGGAGCGCAAGTAAGAGAGAAAGAAGGCAAGATCTGCGGTTTCATGAATGCCCAAGTTATATGCCCCTCCACCCAGCCACATTTATGTTGAGCGCAGCAAGTTGCGATGCCGTCTTCCCACGCTTGTTTACGCCAGAGCGCGCCGCTACTAACGCAACCGCTGGCGGGTGCATGGCTCATCACAGGCGAACTCTTCCAGAACCACCCACCTTACGCTCCTCGTCGAATAGCACGCGTGAGCTTTTGCAGCCGCGGCAAGCGCCATCGCAGGTGCACACACCAGCACATCCGCCCGCCCCCACGCCTGTAGCAGAGCCGTCATCGTTGCGGCACATTGGCAGCATGCAGCCAAGAGAGTCGAACCGCTCCGCCTCAACAGCGATGTCCTTGGTGTTCTCGGGCAGCCGGGCTAGCGGCGAAAATGGGCCCCAGCGCCAGCAGCGCTGCTTGATGTCTGGCCGATTGCCTGCAGCTGTGCAGCTCGGTGAGCCCGAGGCCCATGTGCTGGCGCGCTCTCCGCAGCGTCGGCCCAGTTTGCCGAGCGCTGAAGTAGTCGTCGCGGCTTCTGGTGACGCTGTGAATGAAGAGGACAGTGTCGCTCTTGGGCCAGAACGCAGCCTGCACTCGAGTGAGCTTCAAGAGGCAAGAGAGAACCGTCGATTCATGAACTTACATCGCCGTGCTCGGCGCCAGCGCGGTCGTCAAGGGAGCTCCAGTACCAACTGTCTTCCCACAACGTCGCGGCACACCGAGTCAGGCACACCCTCCAACGCTCAAGAGGGACCCCAGCATCACCGTCGCGAGCATCTTCACCACACCCCCTTCACTTTGCTGCCGCGCTATTCTGGCCTGACACCGCAAAGTTTCACCACAACAAATGGTGCTGAAGTGCGGTGCGGAGGTCACAGAGGTCGCATCCTGGACAGCTCGTCTCTCGTATTACCGCAAGCCCACCGAGAGCGGGCAGGAAGTGTGCCGTCCAGGTCGGTGCGCTCCGGCCAAAGCCCCAGGATAGTGCATGCTGGTGCTCCTTCAAGCACCACAATACCCAATACAGCACAATCGGTGGTGGGGGGCGCTCGTGCGGTGGCGCTCAGTGAAGCAGCGGGCTCCATTGCCCAATCAGGCGACGTCGAAGGCCCCCGAGCAGACATCATCATTTTGGTCTCTTCTCAGGGAATCCAGCTCACCACGTCCAAAGACGCCCTCCGCCGTGAAGCTCGCCGCTCGGCATCGCTCATGTCCGTGCGTAATGCGCGTTGCGCAATCCTGCACTCCGATCAAGTTCTGGAAGCGGGGGAGGCGGCGGCTTCAAGCACATCACGAGTTGCCACTACAGCATCGCACACATCAACTCATGACAGCGTCTCTACACGGCGAGAGAGGCGTGCAGATGCGCTCCATTGCGAGGAAGAGGGCCCGTTGGAAGTCACTCAGAGTTCATGCTGTGCAGCCGAAGCTCCGTGGCGGCTGCCCGTGCTGACGACGATGAGCGAAGGAAATGCAACGCAGCCCACACGTCGCCACTACCCCCCGTCTCTCTCGTCTACCAGTGGCGCTCCACAGTTGCAAGGGCCTCCAAAGGGCGGTGCGGATGGATTGGTGGTTGATAGTAAGAACAATAACATCACCGCTAGCGCACACTCACGTCAACGCAGTGCATCGCCGGTACAGTCATTGCCCTTCAAGACATGTGAGCATACCGATACAGCGAGTGCATTGAGCAAAGCCCCATCTGCTCTATCAAGGGACAATGCACCTGCACGTGGAGAAGGCGATGACGGTGCCATGAGCCGTCCAGAAAATCGCAGGAGTCCGAGCAGTATGCGGCACAAGAGGTCTCTGAGTGGCTGGCCGCAATCCCCTCGTGACGATGCTGTTTCAGCGACTCCGTCCCGTGTGCCGTCGCAGTCGCAGATGGTCTCGAATCACCAGATGCTGCTGTCCTTTTTCTCCGGTGAGTTACTGGAGGATACACCGCAGTCAACGTTCGGGGACTGCCCCGCCACTGGCGAACCGACGCCGCCCCGCAGTAGGTCACCGGTGTCCGCGCTGTGGCGCCGAGTCAACAGTTCCAGGGCTCTGCACCCTGCTTCCAGCGCGCGCCGCCTGCTGAAATCGTCCCCGCAGAGGCACAGCAACGACTTCAATGTCTTGGAGCGTGGGGACGGCAGCGTCTCGGCCGGCTTCTCTCAGGCGTCCGGGTACAACTTTTCGCCCTTGGGTACTTATCTGCCGCCGCCGTCGACGGATTCGCAGCAGCGGCCGCAACCTCCCCGTCCTGCAAGCATCGGTCCCGAGTACGCCGTTTTCCGACCTTTGGTGCGCTTTATCTCCAACGATATGGCCAGCCATCACACAACGCTGGAGGAGGACCAAAGTTTTGGCGCAGGTGAGAGTGTTGAGCTCAACGACGGCAGGCAGAGTGGGCATCAAAAAGCTGCAGACGCATCCAGTCCAGCCTCACCCCACACCAGTTCCATCGCAGAGTCGGCTATCACGCTGGCAGCGTGCAGAAATGCCGCTACCGATGCTGAGAGAACACCGCAGCCCCAGCCGGAAGTCCGCCTTCGCCTCCCTGTCGCCAAGGAAGGGGTGGCGCTGTTGAACCATATACACAATGTGCCGCCGCAGGGGGAGTTGTACCGGCTGCTCCGAGTGTACCGCCGCGAGCGGCTGCATCCGTTTCCTCAAGCTCTGCGTGGTCCTCCACTTGCTGTGAGGCTAGCGGATGGCGCCGAGGCCAGTGAGACCATTGACGAAGACGAGTGTGCGAGTGACTGGGAGGACTACATTAACGGCGCCACGAGCGGGGCCGGCCGCGGCCGCCGCAGTGACAGCACTTGGGGCACAGCAAACGCTGCAACGCACCGTTCTTATGCGCGTCGACGTGGCGGCCGCGGCGGTCTTTATCGCTATCGCACCCCTTTCGCAGCCACTGCCGCTGTCGATGTGCCGACAGTAGAAGTTAATGCAAGCCATCCCCACGAACTGTACAGTCGCCTTGTGAGTGACCCTGTCGACTGTGCTGTGGAGGTCGTTCACCCTGGCGCGGCGACCGCATCTGCAGCGTCTTTTATGCGATCCTTGAGTGCTCCTTGCAGCGCGCGACAAGCTGGAGGCCGCGGTGGTGTCCATGTGGATCGGTCCTCGGGCGCCGCCGTGCTTGGTGTCTCTCGAGGTAGTCGCCTCAGCGGTGGCGGTCGCTCAGCCTGTGAGGTGAGTTCGAGTCGAAGCAGCAGCCAGGGCAACCCTACTCACGGGGACGGCGCCATGCCTGTGCCTTCGCGTAGTGGCGCTGAGGTGGTGGCGAACGGCTTCTACAGCGCCGAGGCTCGCGCGAGCAAAGCGCAACAGGACGAGCTGCAGCGCCGAAGAGCCGTCGCCGAGTACGGAGAAGCGTCGTACTACAGCCTGGAAGCCCCCACGGACGGCGCCGCACAGATGAATGGCTTGTAAAGCCCCTCTAGCGTTCACGTGCTAGGCGTCGCGAAGGCGGCAAGTCTCAGCGACATCCTGCACGAGGAAGAGCAACATATGCAGGGGCTCATGCAGCTCCCACAGCTGAACCGTGCGCAGTGCGCGGCGGGGGCCAGCGAGCCCGTGCGGCGCCGTATCTCTGCGTTGACGATGGTCTCACCTCAGTCGGCACCAGCACCGCTACAAGGCTGGATGCAGCATAGGTGTTGTTAGCTGCGGAAGCGCCAGCGGGTAAAGCTGCCTTGAGACTGTGAGGTGGATGATCTTGTGACCGGCGCAGCAAGTGTGGCTCCCGGAACTCCTGGTGCGACGGACCTCTGTCGACGATGCACCCTGGGAGCAGGGCCTGCGCGGCGGCAAGCCACGAAGCCCCGTAGCACCTGTGGCAAATCAAAAGCGCCGGCTGCGCGATCACCGGTCAACTCCACGGGCTGTTCCGAGAGGCCAGGAGCCGGAGCAGACGGCGAACACCAGAGACAGCGGTCGTGTTCACCATATCCCTCTAACAGCGAGACCAACTCTCCTGCAAGCACAACGGCTTCGGTTACACCGACCACGAGAACCAGTGGTGCATCAAGCTCAGGGCAGCATCCCAGAAGCTCAAACGAGCCAGCCGCTTTATCTGCTGGCGGCCTGGCGCACGCGCACGATTCATGGGGCAGCCAAAACGTCTTCGTTGCCGATGACTTTACCCCAATGTCGCGTGCGCCTATCTGAGAGAGTCACACACACACACACACACACATATACAGCGAGAAAAAGAGAGGAGAGGATGATGCCGCCAACACCAGATATGCTGTTCATATGAGCCTGGGGCTCTTGTTGATGGGCTCAGCGACTGCATCTTTTTTTTTTTTTCATTCTCCCCTGGTGGTTGCCAGCGTTTTTGTCCTTTGTTGAAGTACGACTCTCAGCCTTTCAACGCTAATGCTAGTCTGCCACACCCGTTTGCCATGCTCAGGCTTTGAAAGGCAGCCGGTGTATTTCTCTTTCTCGTCATTCTGCTCTTCTGCTTGCCTCGGCTGCTTGGCTGCGTTGGCGTGTGTTGTTCGATGCAAGCACACACACACGTGTGCCCCCTACATCTTTTTTTCCCCTGCTCGTCCGCATGCACTGCGCTTTTCGATGCTGTCGCGCTGTCTCTTCGACTCCTGTGTCCTTTGCTTGTCTGTTTCCGTCCCCTCTGTTGTCCCTCCCAGCGCTTCCCTTGTTGTCCGTGTCTGTGGTTCGCGTGCGGGCATGTGTACACGGTGGTGCCACGTAGTTCTCGCTTTCCTTCCATCCCTTGCTCCCTTTTGTCCCGTAAGATTCTTACTTCGCCTCCATGGAGGAGCAAAACGCAGCGAAGGAAAGAGGTGATGTTACCTCTTCCGCGTACTTCATTGTGTGTGTGCCGATCGGCACTCATCTCGGCTCTCTACTCCTTGATATTTTGTGTTTGTGTGTGTGTGTGTGTGTATGTGTATGTGCATCGCTGCACATGTATCCGTGCGTGGATACGTGTCTGCGTGCGTTACTCTCGAGGGAACACCGCTTTCGCCCCTCTCAATCGGAACTGCTCACGAATACACCGCGAAGAGTTGCAAAACAAAAAAAAAACGATATATGGCTCGAACGCACGTGCGTTGGCCTCATCCGGCGGATGTGGTGAAACGAGGTCGGCCATACACAACAGCAAAAGAAGCAGTGAAACTGTCGTCGCAGCAGACGAGTCGTGCGCCTGAAATCCGCATTCTTCTAGCGCGTTCCTCTTTTTTGTCTTCTGGTCCTGTATGCGCTTAGCGCAAGCCCTTCCTCGTTGCTGTTGCTTATTCTCTCTCCCCCCCCTGCCCCACCCACCCCCGCGGCTACAGCACTCATCATCATCCCTCGTCTGTCTCCGCTGGCGAATGGACTTCATCGTAGGTCAAAGGAATTGCATGTCATCGCCAGCAAGGAGCAGCAGCGTAGGGTCTTTGTCTTGCTCCCTCCCCCCTCCCTCTCTCCTCCCCCTCCCCTGAGAGCTCTACACAGACGACACCCGCATGCGATGCTGCCACCGTGGGCCGGCGGAGGAAGATGTCCGCTGGCGCATTCAAGGCGTGGGAGAGGGGCCGCTTTTCCCCGTCCGTGTAGGCTTTGTTCATAGTCGTCTTTTGCGAAGGTCGTGATGTGCTTGATGCGGGTGCGAGTAGTCGTGAGGGTTTCCACATCCGCGCGTGGCGTGGCCCTCCCCCTCCCCCTTCGCAGACACTACCTTTTTTTGTTTTGTTTTGTTTCTGGGCTGGCTTTCGCGCGATGCGCTGCTTACTCGGATAGAGAGCAGCAAGCTGTCACCCGAAAGTTTTGTGCTCCGGCGTGTTTCTTCCCCGCTCTGCCTCATCCTCCTCCCTCTCAACTTGTCTTTTCGATCATATTTGTTTTGTGTGTGTGCGTGTGTATTACAATACCAAGACATGCCTGTGTCTGTGTTAGCATCGTGTGCCTGCACGTGTCCCTTGCGCATTTTTTTCATTAGTATTATAACCGATATGTGCTTGTATGTGTTTCCCCTTCCTACGAATACGACAGCTGCTACTTCTGCAGCCTTCCCCCACCACAGCCCCCTTCCCTCCTCTTCCCTCTTTTCTCTTGTGATTCGCGTCTATCCCTGCCCGCGAAGACAGGTGTCACTGTTGTTGCCTTCCTTTGCTGTTTGTCTTCGGCCAACACCACCACCACCCCTCCATCGTGCCGATGGCTTTCCTTTCTCTGCTCCCTTCGCCTCCGTGTGCATGTGTCTGTTCAACTTGAGAGTGGTTGTGTGCCTAGCGTGGCTGCGCACTTCTCAGGCACATTCACCTCTGCGAGTCGACGCCTACGGGCGGAGGGAGTGAGGCAGAGGAAAGGAGATGGCGTGGGAGGGAGGTGAGTGTCTTGCCCCTCCGCCTCTCTACCGTCACCTTTTCCCTCCGCCACCCCCTCCCCCTCTGTCTCTGAGTCTTTCCTCATCCGTTGAAGCAAGTGTGCCCCTTTTTTTTTTTGCCGCACCGGCGACGATGGCGATTCCATCCCGGTGTGTCTCCCTTTTTTGTTGTTTTTTGCCGTCGGTGTTAATGCTCCTTCTCGACACGACAGATGCACGTGCGACGGCTCTGCGCAGCCCCTCTGAGCAGCGAGCAGAACGAACACCAACAAACGAAACAGCTGCATAGAACGCATGCTTGGGGAGGAGGGAAGGGGGAGGGGATTCTCTCACTCTCTGTCTCCCCCCTCCTCACCCATCTCTCTGCTGTGCTCATCATGTTGCCTCTGCGGCCTTTTCGTTTAGGCCTGTGACCTGTCTTCGTACCATGTCATGGAACCAAGCAAACATCAACAGTGAGGAGCAGAAAGAACGCTTGCGCGTCTTTCCATGCGTTGCAGCAGTCGCAGCCCTTGGTGCGTCCTCCGTCTTCTGCTTTATGTGCATATGTGTTGTTTTGTGTGACAGCACTGTGCGGTATGCGCCTAGCCATGGGCGGAGTACCTCTGCATCCTCATCGCTCGTGCCCCCGCCCCTCCCCGTCTCTCTCTCTCTCTCTTCCCTGATATGCACGCACATAAGCACATGTGCATACAATGTGGGGCGGATGGTGCTGCGATAAAGTCGCGGGCTTCGCTGTCATGTCCCCCCCCCTCCCCTCCTCCTCCTCCCCCCCTCCTCCTTTCGTTGCTCTTCCCCACGGGCAAGGCGATGCCCGGGGACTCGCCAAGAGCTCTGCATCCACCGGCGCCCTCTACAGCCTCTGGTCAAGCGTCGCGGTTGGCCTGTGTAGCCTTCTGCTGCTTTGTGTGGTAGGCATGTGTGTAAGGCGTTGCTGCCGTCGTGGGCGTCGCAAAGGGCGCGCGTTGACGACGACGACGGCAACGCTGCAGCGATGGAAGCGCTTTCCTCGAGTAGAACTCTGGCGCCGTCCCACCAAAAAGAAGGAAATGGAGACAAGCACGCCTCCAAATCGGTTGCAGGTAACGCAGCTACCTCTCCCCCTAGCTTCACAGCGGGGGGGATGTTCACCTGCATGGATGGCGTCGCAGCAAAGCAGTGCTCTACAGCGTCCTCTCCATCTGTCTGGGATCACTGTAAAAGCCGTGTGACCGACGTGACTCATGAGTGCGCCCCGCTTCTCAACGGGAGGCGCACGTATGGTACAGCCACAAGATCTTGAAATGCCGATAGTCATCGAGGCTAGCCTGCCGCGCCGCCACCCTCGATGCGCTACAAGTCCTTTGAGTCCGAAAAAGGGACGGCAGATGGACTGGAGGAGTAACACGCTGCTATTGCAGACGACACGAGTCATTGGGGGGGGGGGGGTCAACGCTATCCCACCTCCGAGTTCTGTCAGCAACACCTCGCTCTCCCTTTCGTTCTCCCCTCAAACGAGCACCTCGTCAGGTCACAGTCCTGTGCGTACATTGCTCGGTACTACTAACACGTCCAATACAGCTGCTATAGCTGCAAAACTTCAGGTTCTACAAGAGCCAGCCTCACCCAACGCGCGTGGGCCCTGTAAAGGAGCAGTGAAGTCTGATTGGCGTCAACATGTGGCAACGATGCTGCAGTCACAGTGCGCCCCCTACAGCCTCTCCTCCACGCGCCGGCGATGGCGAGGAGGCTGCCACAATAGCGAACTACCTACACGCACACCTCCACACCATTCCTGCAGCGATGCCAACAAGAGCTGAGTAGTACGCTCGACTCCACGAAGCGTGCCAAGTGGGAGAGGGTTCGCGTGGCACAGGAAATCGGTGGCATGGAGCTGTACAAGAGGACTCTTGATGGCTTGATGGCCTTCACGCTGACACAGCTCGAGGGCGCTGCGGTGGAAGTGAAGGAGGTGAAGGAGAAGCGGTCAAAGGAGTTCGCAGCAGCATGGAAGAGACTCGAAGAGATGCAGGCAAATCTGCACCGTAGAGCCGCCTCGTGGGACGCCTCGTGTGGTCGTTGCTTGTCCGCGTATAAATAGAGGCCTTTTCGTTCCCCCTCTCGCACGAACAAGTCTGTAGTGGTATTGTCGCCCAACGTTGTTTTGCTCTGTGCGCCGTAGGGCGGTGTTACGAGGCAACGTCAACATCGCCCCCTCCCTCGTCTTCCTTTGCGAGCTGTCAGAGCTTTCCTGTGAGTGCGCCTGCGTGCAATCACATGCGCATAGCCACCACCTCCGCCCCCTTCTCCCTCCTCCTCTCTCGCTTTCGCCATCTCTCACGTAGATACTACCTCGTCTTGCTTTGCAGCATGTGTTCTTCTGCTTTCTTTATGACTCCCTGCCGTTGCTGTCTGCTCTTTCCTTCAGCGTGCCCGCTTCTTTGCCATACATGAGCTCAGCTCCACTCTACACCCCCTCCACGCCGGTCACAGGCCCCCATCGCGTGGTGCGAAGCAGCCCTGCACACACGCGTTACAGCCGTGCACCGACTCAGTCACCTGAGCGTGGCCGCTGCCTCACACTCTGCCCGCCCGCCTCACAGCCGCGCCCACTAGTGCCGGTGGCCACCTGGCGCATCCTTCCCTCGGGGTGGCCTCAGGCTCCCCACACCAGTTGGCGGTGTGAGGGACGTGGGCGGAATGCGCTCGAGCCACGCTGGCACCTTGCACATCATGTGGATGGCGCAAGCGTGTTCGCCGCCGCAGGTTACTCCAGCACCACGCCATCCAGGACCTGACCGCCGACATCAGCAGCGGTACATCGCTTGGAGCTCGCTATGCCGCAGGCACTAGGCCATGTCAGCACCAGAAGTAGCTCGGCATTGGCAAGGTTAGGTGTGGAGGAGGGGGGTTTAGTGGCTTCTTCACAGAGAGCGGAAGGAGGTGTATCAGGCCCTGAGATACGGCGCGCTGAGAGGTGTGTGCCCCCTCCCCCTCCGTCAGCTCCTTTGCTGTTCAAAGAATCGCACAAACAGAGAGAAGGGCTGCTATGGTGATGCAGTGGACATTCTCGCCATCATGATGGGACATCTGCTCGATACACGGGCATTCATGTACCCGTACATTGGTCGGCGGATCTTGCCGTCTCTCGCGTAGGCGAACTCCTTCGCGGCGCTGACCGTCTGTCGCGTTTTGCTTTTATGCGACGCACTGCGGCGTCGCTCAGAGGCGGCGGAAATCCCTCGTACATGAAGCGAAGCACTGCCCCTGCGAGGCAGTACTCGTGGGCCTCTGGGCTGTGTGAGCAAAAAGACTCTGCGGGAGGATTGCAAGGCATGTGCGTTGCTGTGCGCCTGCCTGCCAAGGGCCATTCAGCGTACACGACGCTGCTTTGCGTGAAGCACTTGTCATGCGGCTCTCGCGCACCCACGTCTGTTGCTGTAGCAAGTCCTCCATGGGCCGACACGCGTTTCCGCACGGCCCTTCATGTCTCTATGTGCATCCCTCCCCCCCCCTGACTGTCTTTCTCTCTCTCGCCAAGTTGTGTGTCGTTTCGTACCTCCCACTTGCTGCCGCCCATGTCTCCTCGACACGAATAGTGCCGCGTTTTTCCTCGCAGAGCCGCTCCGCCCCACGCGGCCTCTCTTCTGGCTTTCATGTCGCATCTGTTCGAGAATGCGGCAATCGAGCTGCTGCGCAAACAAGGCACTGTTGCTGCCGCTGAAGTCCTCGCTGGCAAAAAGTACGTGCTCATCTGCTTCTCCGCCCACTGGTGCCCGCCATGCCGCCGCTTCACGCCAAAGCAAAAAGGCATTTCACGAGAAGCATCACGTAAAGCACAACTTCGAGGTTCTCTTCGTCTCCAGCGACAGTTCACCAGATGAGATGAGGGCGCACTTCAGCGAGGCGCACGGAGACTGGCTCGCTTTATTATACAATGCTGCGCAGACGATCGGCCGAGACTGGGCCCAGCAGCACGGGCTCCTTTTCGATTCCGTCGCTGCTAGTTTTGGAAAACAACGCCGAGCGACGTGTCATGACGAGCTATGGTCGCGACATGGTACTGCGTGACCCGGACGCACAGAGCTTTCCGTGGCATAGCGCCGCCGCCATCATCAACGCGGCCCGACACTCCTTCATGAAAAAAAAAACGGCGGCCATTGTAGTACTGGCGATCCTCCTGCTGACTTTGCTTATCCAGTAACTGTTGGGCGCGGGAAGCAGAAGAGGTGTGCGCGCATGCCGTTGCTCATTCCTTCATATGCCCCCTCGTGAAACGAAGTACTCAAGTCTCTTCTCTCGTGGGCACTCGGGTGCGCGTGTCGCGCTAATCGGTTTTTGTTGCCTAGAGTCTTAAGACCGAGGGAGGTTTCTCATGGCAAACGAAAACCAGTGAGAGAGTGCTGTCAGAACTCCGTCATCTCCCTGCAACAGGACTATCACGGCTCACTCAGCAATACCAAGTAGTACGAGGGCTTCTTTCGGCACCCCAGCCTCACTCGCGTGGTGCAGCAGACCAACACGAAGATGTGCATCGCCCCTTCCAGTTTGTTCTGCGTCTTTTCTTTCTCATGCTCGTCCACAGCGTCTTGCAAGTGAGTATCAACTGGCCCTCACGCACATGCGCTCCAGCGCACAGCACGCCGCACGCTCAAACGTACGGCGAGGGTGTATCCTTACCCGCGCACTAACAGCCAACTCTTAGTGGCATGCCGACGCACGCCTCTGTTGATTCCCCGTGGTGGAGTCTTCGCTTTCCATTCGACAACGCATCTCCTCTCCTTTCCCTCGTCTCAACACTTCATCGGCTCTGTTCCACAAGAAGGCTCCCTGCAGCCCCGTACATCAAGGCGGCTTCACCGTGAGTGTCTGCCAGGCCTCGCGCACGAAGCAGTACGTCGTCGTTCACATTGCGCGACATGGCTGGGCACCGCACAGTTGAGCACATTCTACAGAAAGTACTGCGTCTCACACATGTTCGAGGCCGTCCTGGAGTTAACGGATCGCTTCAAGGATGCTATGCTTAGCTTCGCCAAGTGCGCACATAGAGACTGACCCTGTCTGAAGTACGAGGATGCAGGCAAGCTAGAGGCACAGGTGGCAGAGGATGCACGCCTACACCCCAAGCAAGTGCCGGTATGCCTGCAATCTGTGAGCTAGAGCAGCCGATAAGGGGCCCTTCTGAGCTTCGCCAATCTGTAACGGTGGAAGGGGCGGAGCGTAGCGTCCGTGCGGTCAGGGACTTTATGACTGTCGCGTCTGTACACTGCGCCCGGTTGCGTTCAAGCCTAACTTTGGAGTGGCCGCCCGAAACGCTTGTATTCCACACGCGGGCCGGCATGCAGCTGAAGCCCCTCAAGCCGCGGCAGCTACGGCTGAAGAAGCAGCAGCGGAGATGCCTACAAGGATGCGGCTAAGAAAGGCAAGGATGAGAGCAAAGCAGCCCGGGTGTGTAGCGCGTTGCTGCTGCGAAGAGATATGCCGATGCGACAACGGCCGCTGCCTCTGCTCAAGCTCCCACTCGACGGTCCGTTGTGCTGCACTACCGGCGTAATCACATCTACAGGGAAGAGGCGACGGACGAGAATGGCACGAAGGCAAGCCTTGCTCAGCCCTCGTGTTCTGAGCAGGACAGGGGAAAACTGCGGGCTGTCACGGCTCGGCCATCCTTGTCTCCCTCAGCGGAGGGAACACAAGGAGGCGAGAGATGGGCTCTTTAGAGGCCCCAGCCAGTTCTTCGATTCCTTAGCGCGCGGCTCCCCCTCCTTCCTCGCGTTTTCGCCGCTGTGACAAAGACTGCGCCTTCTGGGCAGCAGAAATCCGCAGTCAGTACGAAAGCCGCGGTGCAGCCAATGCAGCATCCTTTTGAAGGGCTTGATGTCTGCCGTGGCGGTCGTCGATGCAGAGGCGGTGCTTCGTGAGGTAATCGACTCACAGAGAGGGCGTGCAGCGGATGTCCGTCGCCAAAGACGCGTCGGAGGCCCGCGGCTATCGGAGACGCGAAAGCGCGACCAGAGGCATGAGTGCTACACGTTGGCGAGCGCTGCGTTTTATGTCAAGAGCGCTGGCTCACATCGTCTGTTGACCGCAGACGGTGCCCCGTCCTCGTCTTCTGTTGCACGCTCGTGCGTCGAGGTACTCCTGGTTGTTTCCTTCGCTGTCCCTCCCTCCCCCCACCCCACTTCCCCCAGCTCCTTTCCGGTCTCTTTGCGCGCTCCCGTCATCCGTTGCGGGTTTCTCTCACTCTGTGCCGTTGCCTTTGCCCGTGCTGACACTCCAGTCTTTCACTTGCGCCCATGATCGGCGCGTCTCCTCGGTCGCCTGTGCGCGCCTATTTCCTCGAGCGCTTCACGGCACATCAAGCGCTCTGTCTTTTGTTTTTTTTTTGCGTTTTCTACCTCTTTGGACGGCGGGCTCTGTCCGTCTCTCCACCCCTCTTAGCGGCCCTCGCCTCCCATCGATCGGAACCCGCCGCTTTCTTCGATTTGTTTCGTCACGGCTCCCTCGATCTGCCCGTTCTTTCCTGTCCTGCTCTCTTCCGCTGTCCTCGATGCCCTGTGCGCCTGCAGAGCACCGACTGCATAATGTGAACAACGTACTTTCTCGTGTCATCCGCCTCCGGCACACATCCGAGGCAAGGCACGAGGGGGGGGACGGCTCGGCTCGCTGGCCTCTTTTTTGTTTCCCCAGTTACTCGGTCGTCTCCCTGTCCTTGATTTTTCTTCTGATCATCCCGGCAACTGTACTTCAGGTGGTGGTTGTTTGCTGAACGCTCCTAGTGCGGTCGGGCGCACATCATCCGTCTCGATACAAAACCGTGTCATGTAAAGCATGCAGTCCATTCTTTTCCTTCCTCGGCCCCTCTCCGTTCCCCGCGGCGGTCTTGTGCGCAGTACGAGGCGAAGCGGAGACACCCCTCTTAAGCGGGCTCGGACAAGAGGCCGCAACAGTGTTTCCTTCAGTACCATTTGTGGTGCTCCACCCCCACCCAAACCATTCGTCGTTTCCCGTTCCGTCCCTTTACCACGCCCCCCCCCCACCTAACCCTGAAAGACTTCTCTATTTCTTCTCGCTTCTCTTTCTGCTCGCCGTACTGTGCAGAACATTGCCCTTCCATCTCACAGGTTGCGTTTCTCCTGGGTGCTTTCCGTACACGGTCCCTCCTCCCCTCCTACACTTTCCTCCGCACTCACAAGATAGTCTTCCGCTCCACCCATCTATCCCTCTGCCTTTCCTTATTTCCGCTTGTGTGTGTGTGTGTGTGTGTGTGCTTGATGACGTCATCCGTAAGCGACTCGCTTAGCGGCGTCACGAAGCGCTGTTTTGGTTGCCCTGCACACCGGCCGGAGCGAGGCGTTATCGAGAAGCACGCAGGCACCGGGGTTGCGGCTTCTTTTCTGCCCGAGTGCCAACGTCGGTGTTGTGAGCGAAGCGGAGACGCGAGAAGATGCACAAGACAAAACGTAATTGAGGGTGCAGTACGAAGCGCGTCAGCCAGTGACGCCGCGGCAGATCCCAACTGGGGATGCGTCGTTGCGGGGAGTCGAGTCGGATGTGCGCTGTTCGTAAAAGAGGTAGCCCTCGCTTGGGGTGGCCGCAACGCTGCCGGATTCCCCACCGCCACTCTCGGCCCCCCTCGTGTTCGCCTGCTACGCAGCACACGGGATGTGGCGCAGAGATCTCAAAGCAGCCGAGCTCAGTACTTTATGTACTTTCGGTATGCTCACCCCCCCCCCCTTCCGCCCCCTGCTCTCGCCTTTGTTTCGTACGTTCCCTATAAACGGCATGACGCGCGGCGATGCCCTGCGAGTGCCTTACTCGGAGTCGCCCAAACAACGGAACAACGAAATGTAAAGGCAGAAGCGTCTCCCTGTTGTTGCGCTTTTCCTTCGTTTTTGCGTCATTCGTGCTGCTGCTTTCTCCCGCCTCCTCGCTCTCGTTGCGCGCAGAGACACGTACCCCGACTTACTGCATGGAGCCCAACTTCTTCAACAACTCGGAGCTCATGCTCCTCTGCAAGGACGGCAGCGCCGTTCGTGCCATCGATGTCTTGAAGGACGCGGAGTACGTGCTTATGTACTTTTCCGCACGCTGGTGCCCGCCGTGCCGCGCCTTCACCCCGCTGCTGAAGAGCTTCTACGAGACTCACCACGCCAAGAAGAAGTTCGAGGTTGTGTTCATGTCATTGGATCGATCTGAGGAGGAGATGATGAGCTACTTTCGTGAGTCGCACGGGGACTACTACTGCCTGCCGTACGCGGATGCCAGGTCGATGGCGCGGGTGTGGGGCGACACATACAATATCAAGATCATTCCTACGCTTCTCGTGTTCGAGAACGCAAATCCGCGCAAGCTGATTGCGCGATGCGGCCGGGAAATGGTCACCCAAGACCCGTTCGGAAAGTTTTTTCCTTGGCCCGATGCAGAGCCGCAGCAGCCGGCTGAGTCATTCATTTTGGACTACACCCGTAAGGCAGCCATTGTGCTGGGCATCTTGGTTCTCCTCTACTCACTGAGCAAGCGCAGCTCGTGATGTACGTTGAACTAGTGCTGATGTGTCAGCGCAAACGGGTCGATCAAATACGAGTGAGTGAGCGGGCGAGCGTTAGATTGAGGACAGCGCCGTCCTTGCTCCTCGTGCAAAACGTGATGTGCTTCAAGCCGGCCACGGCGGTCGGCATCGCTGACTTCTCTTTCTCCCGAGCGCCAACACGCACACACTCTCTACGCCCTCTTTTGCTTACTCCTTCCGGGCGGAAAGGACGTCGTGGTACCGACTTAACTTCCTGTTTACGCGGCCAAGACGTCGTGCACTCTCTTACGCGTGCCCATGCTTGTGCAGACTACTGAAATGGTCCAGTGCGATCTTTTTACCAGCGTTTCCACGTGCGCCTGTTGCGCTGGGCTCTACCAGGAAATCAAACCATCTTAGCAAGGAGCTTCCGAAAGAGTGGGCGATGTGGCTAACCTCGACGAACGGTGGTGCGCCCGGGTTCCACGATGGTTGTGTGCGTCGCAGTGCACAGCGCATGTAAGCAAGTCTTCGACGACAGAGTGGCTTGATCTTCGCTTCTCCTTTTCCGGTTGCTGCAACAGTACCCATGACTCTCTCTTCTCCTTCATCTTTATTGTGTCTCCTCCTCTCTATACCTGCAGCCGTTTCTCATTGCCGCCCACCCCATCGCGATGCGGCTACCACCTGGCGCATAAAAGCAACGCTCACGTGAGAGAGCGAGCGAGCAACTAGCGCGCCTGCGCTGGATTCCACCGGATTCAGAGGAGCGCATCACCTGCTCCTGTTGTGAAGGAAGTGATCCGCGGAGGGCATGCTGCCGTGCCTCACCGGAACGCACTCGTCTCTATATTTCGTGACAGGCGCATACACGCGCGAAACACACCCCGCCATGCTCGTCCCTGTTGAGCTCCTCAGCGCGGATGTGGTCTGCACGCCACACCAACCGCCGCTGCAGCCAAGACCGGCTGCACTGCGAGGGACGTTGTTTGCTGCTCTTATCGCTTCATCTTATGCATTTCTCCTCGCCCGGTAGCTTGCGCGACACGGCTTCAAAACGAACCCGAGGGCTCTAAAGGAGAAGCAGCTGCGTATTCAACCTCTGGCGCGTTACTGGTGGGTGGGAGCATGATTCCTGGTGCACCGTGGCGCGTGGCGAACGCCCACACGCAGCCTCCGGCATACACACGCATTTCTGCATGCGGGTAGGTCACGTTTCGGCAGCATGTGACGCGCCGCATTGCACTTTCACCGGGCCCCACATCTCGTGTGCCCACGATTCCGTCCCCATCTCTCTCCCCCATCCTTCACTTCGGAGTCTCTCTCACTCTCGCTATTCATCACCCCCACCCCCACGCCCTCTGCACACGCAAAACGCAGTCTGCTGCTCTAAAACGACAGTTACATGCATATTGCCGCACATCGATAGCTCTCTACCATTCATCAGAGTCCCGAGCGAAGCGCGAAAGGAAGCAGCGCAAGCGGAGCGTCAAGCATTGATCGCTCTGTGTGAGGAGGTGCGGCGTGTCTCTATTCTTTGATGGTATTTGTTTTTGTTTTTTTTTTGTCTGCTGGTGGTCACCTTTCCTTGCTCGCTCGTTCGCCCGGTCTCTCTCTCTCTCTGACCTCCCCTACCCCCTCTCCCCTACCCCCTAAAAAAAAAAACGGCGACTGCGCGAGAGTCAAAGAAGCCCCACAAAATAGAAAGCGTAGGTCTATCATCTTCTCGCCCGCTCTGCGTTTTGGGTGGGTTGGTGTTCTTCTCGCTAAGTGCCCACCTCTTCTGTTCTTGCCTCTTGCCGTTGTGCGCGTTTTCGACCCTTGTTGGGACTGTAGTACTCGGGACTCTAGTGAAGCGCCTCTTTTTAGTTCTGTTGTTCGTCGCGCGCTCTCTTGACCCCTGCCATGCATAAGATCTTTTTGTATTTTGTTTTTTCCTGTTCAGCGCACTCTTGTTGGCCGTCTGGGGTTTCCTTCGACGTGGATTTGGTCACTCTCTGTTGATTGGTCGTTGTCACCGTTGTGCCCCCCCCCACTTTCCCCTCCCTTGCCCTCCAAAGTCTTCGCCGGTCCTTTCTCCACGTCTTTCCTTGGTTTGTTAGCTGTTTGTGTTTCCGTGGCGCCGTGTCTGCTGGATTACGCGCCATCCCTCCCCCCTCTGCCGCCCTCACCCTCCCTCTGAACTTCACTTGTTTCTCATTCCTGTTGTGCTCCTCTTGCCGTTTGAGTATTGTGTGCGGTTGATTCTCTTTTTCCTCGTGTGTCGCCTTCTGGCTCCATGCGCTAAGGTCAGGCGTTCGCGTGCAGCTTCCCTTTCGCTTGTCTGCTCCTCCCGTGTGTTTCTCCGTCTCTGCTCGTTTGTTTTTTCTTCCCTTTAGGAAATTTAGTGCGATCGCGTCGCGGCATCGTCGTTGCGTATGTTTGGGCTATCTTCTTTTTTTTTGTTTGTTTTTCTGTTGCTGTTGCCGTCGTTGTTGCTCGACTCTCCGCGATCAAAGCAGAGCTCACGTACGTCGATCGGTTTCTCTGCTGTTGATATCCGAAAACCGCTGCCCCGGGGCGCGCTCGCGCTTGTCTTCTCGTTACTCCCCCCTCCCTTGTGCGTCTCGCGCTGTCCTTTCTCTCTTCCCCCTCCCCCTCCTCCATCGAAAGTGAGCGCCCAACAGACGCGAGGACGTCGTTTTTTTTTTTTTGCAGCAACGCGCGCGTCTTGCCTGACCAGAGCGCGAAGCCCATTTCGCTCGGTCAGCCAAGCTTGTTTGGTTGAAGGACGGCCAGTGGATGCCTTTTCCTCTTGTATCCTTTACTTTGTGTGTAGCTCTAGTCATTATCTGCTTGCTCCTCCCCCCACCTAGTTGGATACTCGTCGGGTTGCACAGGTGACTGTGTCTGCACCGCTCACAGGCCTCGGAGTGCGGAGGGGGAGGCCTTTCGGCTGTACATAATCCTTCGTTTCCGCCTCGTCAGACTCCGGTCGCCCGCCTGTAGAGACGATCATGAGCTCGCTCATACTCATCAGCAGCATCGCTGGTGCTATTCTCGCTATTTCGAGCATAATCTGGTGCGTCACTCATGTTTACAGCGCCCTGCATGCGCCATCGCGCCGTTTGTATGCGGATGCGGAGAGCGTGACCCTTCAGGAGGAGAGCGCGTTTGGGGAGGCCCCTAGTGTGCAAGTGGGCGCGGGCAGAGGCGATGACGGCGCCGCCTACAACAGCGGTCAGAGGCCAAGCCAGAATATTCGCGACAACTACGCCGATCGCGACGCCATCGACTATCGCGGGGAGGGCAACAACTACTACTATGGCCTCGATGGCGGTGTACGGCCGGCATCTCCGAACGCGGAGCGCGTGGAGGGTATCCCCATTGAAACCCGTGTGCGTCCACGGCGCAATCTGCCACGTAATCGAATCGTCGTGCATCATGGTGACCAGGACGTGTGTCTTGATTTCCGCGGTGTCGAACGTGTGCCCCAGGCCGGCCCTCCGCCGCTCACGCTCGAAGAGAAGCAGCGCCTCGAGGATGAACAGAATCGCATTGCTTCACCAGAGTTCTATGGCCGCGCCGAGTACGAGGGCCGGCGAACCTCCGACAGGAATACACCCAACGTGCGGCTCAGTTCTTCCTTACTACAGGAACTGCAGCTTCAGTACAGTATGGCGTCAGCCTCCCGAGGTGCCCTCAACAACTACGCCACCGAAAGCAGCGTGGGGAGCATGAGCTTCCGACCCGGCTCGCCAGCCGGGTCGGCGCGGCACGCACGGCACGGTTGGCAGAGCGCTACTCCGAACAGCGTCAGCTTGCAGAGCGGCAGCATTGGCGGCCTCCAGTTTTTTCGCCGACGCAAGAAGTCGCCCACGCGCCATGACGCAGGTGGCAGCACAAGCCCTAGCCAGGGCCTGCACCAAGTGAACTCCTTCTCCTCGGCTCCGCGCAACCGTCGGGAAGATCTCGAGAGCACCTCCGACGACTTCGAGGACGTTTCGCTGCACAACGGCCCCGCTCATCCTCGTCTGGAGCAGCTGCGCGAGTTCTTGCTCAAGCAGGAGCAACAGACGCTGAGCCGACTATCCCCAACGACGAGGCTGGGAAACGTAAACGGCTTTGACCAGATTAGCCTGCACGGTACCTCTCCCGTCTTCTTAGATCGCCAAGTGAGCACCAGGGCATCCGCAGCGAGCGTCAGTCCGGTCGGGATCGGCCGAGGGTGGACCGCAGCTGGTACCATGGCGTCCCCGTATGACCAAAGTGTGGCGCCGTACCCGCTCCATCATCCAACCATGGCCGCTGGCCTGCCGCCCTTGAATGCCTCCTTTCATAGCTACCAGTCGTGGCGCTCCACGTCTGTCAACTCTCCCGTCGTGGGACTGGCAGGGGCGACATCCTACCCGCACCTGGACTCATCATCACCGCTTTCCGGCGCTCACCCTGGAGCGGAAGGGGCAGGTGCTAGCGCGCGCACCGGCGTCAAGCCGCTCCACCCCGTTTTGTCACCGAGGAAGGCAGCTGAAAACGCACACCATCAGACGTCGCTTTCAGGTGCCGTGCAAGGAAGCGGCAGCAACGCCGGAGCGCACGCTTTCCATGTCGATACGTTCTCTCCGTCGTCGAATCGGTGGAGCAGCGGCCTGCGCTCTCCCTTCTCCCTGCCTGGAAGTGACCCAGTGACAGCATCCTGCTCGGCAAGCTCTGGAGGGACGAGAGCACAGGCTTAGAAGTTGATCTCGCCTCTTCCGTGCGGTGGGCGGACAGCGGCAGCGGATGTGCCCGACGCACCGTTCGGCAGAGACGGCACAACATATTAGGGCACGTGGACGGCTCTTCTTTTCTTTTGTTGTTTGCTTGTTTCTTCTTCGTCATGTGCCGAACATGAAAACACAACGAAAGCGGCATACGTGAAAGGCTTTCTGTGGCCGTGCAGGTCTGTGTTTTGTACTCCAGTGCCGATGCGCCCCTGCGATGGGTCGACAATGTTGTTCACCGTTCGCCCCCCCCCCTCTCTGCCCCCGTTTGCGCGTGCGAGCCCGTTGGCAAGCTCCAACTCTGCGCCTCTTGTGGATCTTTTCCTTTTTAACAAAAAGAAAGAAGCAGCACCGAGACTTCAGAGATGCTGAAAGCTGCGCAGAGACAGCTCGTGATCCTCTTTCATAGTGGCTGTAGTGCTGGCGATCGCTTGAGGGGGGAGGGGGAAGAGAAGGCACTCCACCCTTCCTCTTCCTCTGCTCGACCTCCTACGGCGCCAAGGCCTGGACCGTTGCCACTTGATGGTGTGTCTGTTCCTCACTTCAGCTATGTCTCGGGCATGCCCATGAATGCTCACTCTCACCATCCACTGTTTCTCTCTCTCTTCCGGTGTCTATCAATGTGCACCGCGTTTTCTCATGCCGCGCCCCCTGTCGAAGACGCACACACACGCGCACGCCTGCTTACTTATTTGGTCCTACGCCTTCACGTACCACCTGTCCCGCACATACTCTCACCCCTCCATCCTACTACTCACCTCATAAGAAATTAGCCATAGCACGGCTGCGTTGGTACGTCGATCGCTTCTCCGTGCACGTGCGTAGGTTTGTGTGCCTGTTTACCAGCTTCAAGCACCTGTTACTGCGGGGCATCGCAACAGAGACACAGAGAGAAACCAGACAAGCATACGGAGCAGCTGTCTATATAAGTTAATACATACTTTGCGCAACACTCAGGCGCATGAACGTAATGCTTGGTTGTGGTGGTAGTGGTGGTTAAGCCGATACGTCCAGCCCGCGCGCTCTCTCTCCAGCGAAACGGACGACGCGATACGAGCCGCCTTTTTGTTATCGTTGGATGGTTACTCCTCGCCATAGACTTCACCCTTGTCGCTGAGCCTTCCCCTTCCTTTCTCCATCCTCCATCTCCCTCCGCTTCGTTTTATTGTTGTTGTTTTGTTTTCTTAGTACATCTGTGTATGCGTCTCTTTCAAGCAAGTAGTCTCCGCGCGATAATTTCTACGTAAGCAGTCTCCCTCTCCCTCACCATCCCCAACCTCTCCCCACGCACAGGCACACGACTCTGAGTCTACTGCTGGCATCTGCTGCTGCTGTGTCACGACGTCCCGGGCTGTCTCGCTCGCTTCGCTGGGCTCGGGCGCACGGTACAGGCAAGGGGTTTCTCGCCTCGTTGAGAGAGACGTGCGCCCTTATGGTGCTCTAGCGGAAGAAGAAGCTCGTGAAAGCCGGCGGAGAGTTCTGTGACTGCCTGCGCAGTCATTCTGTAGAGCGTCGTGGCGAAACAGCGTTGAGCGGCACACCGTCTGTAGCGAGTCCGCTCTCCCTCTGCCTACGCTTTCCCGGCTCATCGTTCCCCCTCCCCACTCGAGATGCATCTCTCTGCCACAGCCGCCGCCCTCCTCTGTGTCGCCAGCGCTGCCGCCTTAGGCTTCGGCATCATTTTCGCTTTGTTTGCGTTGATGTACTTCGGCTGCCTCAGGATCCCGAACGGTGGTGTGGCCAATGGCAACCGCCGCTGGCGGCGCGAGCGCAATTCCCCCGAGCAGCTGGGCTCGTCCTCCAGTGGCGAGGCGGCCGCGGTAGAGCGTCAGTGGAAGGGCATTCCGCTGAACTCGCGGCCGCCGCGCCTGACGCCGGAGCAGGAGATCCTGCGCGAAAAGGCGATGGAGAAGTACAAGCGTCGTCGGGCCCGCCAGGAGCGCCGCAGTCAGCGCCAAGCTGCCCGCGAGGCACGCATGGCAAATGTGCGCGAGGGCGCCAGAGAAGGCGCGGTGAGCGAGGACGAGTTTGCCGGCGACTCCTCTGACACCAGTCGAACAACGCTAACGTCTGGAGCGACGACGGTGCGGACGACGTCGACTGTCGCGTACGGGCGCAGCTCCTATCTCCGACCCCCCTCAGGTGATTTCACGGTGCATGTAGGCGAGCATGATGATAACGATGACCGGTGCAGCTCGCGCAGCGGTGGCTCGCGAAGCAGCCGTGGCTCTGCGCGCAGTCGCGCCAGCCAAGGCACAGTCGCTACCATCAAGTCGTACTTGCGTCACCGCCAGCGCCAGCGCCTGCGTCGCCGCGAGGAGCAGCAGCAGCTGGAGCTGTTTAACCAGTGGGCGTATGCGCAGATGGTATCCTCCTCGGAGCTGTCGTCTTCCTCAAAGTCCGTCTCTACGTCGTCACAGCATGACGGGGAGGGAAGCGCGACTGGTGGAGGCGCTCGTCGCCGCACCCGAACGGCCTGTGGCAGTCGCAGTCGCAATCATGTGCATCCGGGCCGCTCGGCCAGCGTGGCCAGCTCAGCACCTCGTCCGCTGGAGGACGTGCTCGGTACCGACTGCGAGTCGTACCCGTTCCTTATGAACGTCGAGCGCAGCAATCTGGAAGGTTTCAGAGTTGACACTCAGCGCGCATCCCCGCACCCGACTGCGCTGTCTGCAAACACTAGCGGGTGCGACGCGGCGTCTCCCGGTCTGTTTACATACTCGAACGACACGACAGATGCAACCTCGCCGCACGTGGCGTCGGCGGAGCACGTCGAATATGCCGTCCGTGGTGGATCCGGGGTGCACACTGGCGAGCACGTCGACCATCGGCAGCCGCGCTGCCACAAGCGCACGTGGAAGGATGTCGAGCACAACGTCGCGCTCAGCGGTTTCTTTAATACCCCCACAAATAACAACATGGCCAGCGTAGACACCGCGTCTCGGTCTCACTACAACGACGGAGAAGCGCCAGCCCCATCCTTGAGCGCTCCTGGAGAACCGCTGGACAGCTCCTTGGGCGTCCACGAACCGATTTGCCATGAGTGAGCACGAATGTTGCAAAGACACAAATGTTCAACGGACGAGACAGAGACTAGATGAACCCTAACTACGAGATGTGCGATCGTCAACTTCCCAGAGGCCGCCCTCTCGACGTCGCAAGCCTTCGTCCCCTTCTGCGTCACGGATGCGGCGATCCCGCGAGCGCCGGTATTCAATGCCGAGCAGTCACCGTTGTCTTTCATGAGAGACTGGAAGGTATTGCATCTGTGACTTGCACAAGTCGGGTTGACGAGGTTGAAGAAGAACCTCCTAGACACGCGGGAGAGATCGCTAATACGCGCGTGTCGACCTAAATCGCCACGGTCGGCATGACAGCGCGCCCGCGCATGCGTATTGCACTACAGAAGGAACGGATGTGTGGGGAGAGACTGCAAAGTGCGGTCAAGCTGCGGAGGCGATTGCGCAGTCGAGCCCCGTTGCATGCATCGATGTCTCTCTCTCTCTCTCTCCGTTCGTCTCAGTTCGCGGCGTCCCTCTATCCCTCGCCGTTGCCTTGGTGCCTGTTGGGTGCCCTCTTCTGGGTCTGTTGTCGTGTGGGGCCCTCTCTGCCTCGTGCTGCCAGCCACCTCAGTGCATGATACCACAGGGTCTGGTACGCACACGC